>NW_016108357.1:22747-43120 GCF_001604975.1 Cebus imitator
TCAGGAGGCTGAGGCAGGAGAATTGCCTGAACCCAGGAGGCAGAGGTTGCGGTGAGGTGAGATCACGCCATTGCACTCCAGCCTGGGTAACAAGAGCGAAACTCCGTCCCCCCCCCCAAAAAAAATATATATATATAATACTCAGGAATAGTTTTCAAAATAAATCACAAGACTTTTACACTAAAAACTACAGAACATTGTTGAAATAAACTAAATAAGACCTAAATAAATGGAAAAAACATTCTACGTTTAGAACTGGATTGAAAGACAGTATTATTAAGGTGACAATACTTCTCAAATTGTTCTACAGATTCTACATAATCCCAATTAAAGTACCAGCTGTATTTTTCCCCCAGAAATTGACAAGCTGATCTTAAAATTTATATGAAAATGCCAGGAACCCAAAAATATTCAAAACAATCTTGAAAAATAAGAACCAAGTTTAAAGATTCATAGTTTCCAATTTTAAAACTGACCCTAAAGCTACAGTCATCAAGACAAGTGTGGTGCTGCCATAAGGATGGACATATAGATCAATGAAATAGAATTAGAACGCAGAAATAACCCATTATATATATGGTCAATTGATTTTTAACAAGGATTCCAAGACAATTTAATGAAGGAAAGATTAGTCTTTTCAACAAATTTTGCTGGGACAACTGGATATCCACATGCAAAGAAATGAAGTTGAACACCCTATCTCACAGAATATATAATAATTAACATAAAATGGTAGATCTAAATGTTAGGGAAACTATTACACTCTTACATGAAAACATAGGCATAAATCTTCATGACCCCAGACTAGACAATGGTTTATTAAATATAGCACTGTAACTTGATTACCTTTGTAGAGAAAAAAATATATAGCACTAAAAGCATAAGCAACAGCAACAAGAAATAGATACATTAGATGTCATCAAAATGAAAAACTTATACTTCAAAGGATACCCAGAAAGAGAAAAGAGAACCCACAGATTGGGATAAAATACTTGCAAATCATATGTTTGATAAGGGACTTGTACATAGAGTATGTAAAAGAATTTTACAACTTGATAATAAAAAGACAACTGTGTTAGGCCATTTTTGCTTTGCTATGAAGGAAAACCTGAGACTGGGTAATTTATATGTAAAAGATGTTTCATTGGCTCATGGTTTTGCAGGCTATATAAGCATGGTACTGGCATCAGTCTGGCTTCTGGGGAAACCTCAGGGAGATTTTACTCATGGCAGAAGGCCAAGAGGAAGATACGTCACATGGCAAGAGTAGGAACAAGGGACAGGGGAGATGCCACATACTTTTAAACAACAAAATCTCACAAGAATAAATTCACTATTGCAAGGACAGCACCAAGCCATGAAGGATCTGTCTCCGTGTCCCAAACACCTCCAACCAGCCCCCATCTCACCTCCAACACTGAGGATTACAATTCAGTATGAGATTTAGAAGGGACTACATCCAAACCGTATCAACAACTCATTTTAAAATGTTGGCCTAGTATGGTGGCTCATGCTTGTAATCCTAGCACTTTGGGAGGCTGAGGCAGGAGGATCACTTGAGTACAGGAGTTTGGGGCTGCAGTGAGCTATGATTGCACCAGTGCACTTCAGCTTCAGTGACAGAGCAAGACACCATCTCTAAAAAAATAAATAAAGTAAATAAAAAATGGCAAACTATTTATTTATTTATTTATTTATTTATTTTTTGAGTCGGAGTTTCACTCTTGTTACCCAGGCTGGAGTGCAATGGCGCGATCTCAGCTCACCGCAACCTCCGCCTCCTGGGTTCAGGCAATTCTCCTGCCTCAACCTCCCGAGTAGCCGGGACTACAGGCACGCGCCACCATGCCCAGCTAATGTTTTGTATTTTTTTTAGTAGAGACGGGGTTTCACCATGTTGACCAGGATGGTCTCGATCTCTTGACCTCGTGATCCACCCGCCTCGGCCTCCCAAAGTGCTGGGATTACAGGCTTGAGCCACCGCGCCCGGCCTGGCAAACTATTTAAATAGGTATTTCTACAAAAAGATATAGAAATGGCCAATAAGCACACCGAAAGATGCTTAGCCTCATTAATCATTAGGGAAAGGCAAAAAATGAGAAGCCAGTTCAGAGACCCACTACAATGGCTGTAACATAAAAGAACAATAAGTAAATATTGGTAGGGATGTGGAGAAATTGAAATCCTCATCTGTTGCTGGCAGGAATGTAAAGTGGTGCAGCCACATATGGAAAACAGTCTGAAGATTTCTCAAAAAGTTAAATGTGGGCCAGGCATGGTGGCTCATGCCGGTAATCCTAGCACTTTGGAAAACTGAGACAGGTGGATCACTTGAGGACAGGAGTTAGAGACCAGCCTGGCCAACATAGTGAAATCCTGTTTCTACTAAAAATACAAAAATCAGCAGAGCGTGGTGGCAGGCGCCTGTAATCCCAGCTACTTGGGAGGCTGAGGCAGGAGAATCACTTGAACCCGGGAGGCGGAGGTTGCAGTAAGCCGAAGTCGCGCCGCTGCACTCCAGCCTGGGTGACAGAGAAAAAATCCATCTCGAAAAAAAAAAATTTAAGTGTGAAGCTATATGATTAAATTGCCTTCCTAGGCATATTTCTATAAGATATAAAAATATATGTTTACCCAAAACTTTGTACGTAAGTATTCACAGCAGCAGTGTTCATAAGGGCCCCAAACTATAAACAAACCAAATTTCCATTAATTGAATAAATAAACAAAATGTTTTATATCTGTACAATGGGATATTATTTGGCAGAAAAAAGAATGAAGTGGATACCTGCTACAACATGAATGAACCTTGAAAACATTATGCTAAGTGAAAAAGGACAGTCACAAAAGACCGTATTTGTATGATTCCATTTGTGTGAAATACCTAGAACATGCAAATCCATTGAAACAGAAAGTGGATTAGTGTTTCCTAGGGATTGGGGAAGTGTGGAATGGGGAGTGATTGCTAATGGGTATGGAATTTCTTTTTTGGGATAATGAAAATATTTTATTATTAGATAGTGGTGATAGTTCCACGATTCTGTGAAAACCACTGAATTGTACACTTTAAAAAGATAAACTCCCCAGTCTCCCCAACCCCTGCTATCTCTCCTCTAGCCCTCCATCCCCCAACAGACCCCAGTGTGTGATGTTCCCCTCCCTGTGTCTATGTGTTCTCATTGTTGAACACCTACTTAGGAGTGAGAACATGAGGTGTTTGATTTTCTGTTCTTGTGTCAGTTTGCTAAGAATGATGGTTTCCAGATTCATCCATGTCCCCGCAAAGGACATGAATTCATCCTTTTTTATGGCTGCATAGTATTCCATGGTGTATATGTGTCCTGTTTTCTTTATCCAGTCTATCCTTGATGGGCATTTGGGTTGGTTTCAAGTCTTTGCTAAACAGTGCTGCAATAAACATACATGTGCATGTGTCTATAATAGAACGATTTATAATCCTTTGGGTATATGCTCAGTAATGGGATTGCTGGGTCAAATAGTATTTCTATTTCTAGATCTTTGAGAAATTGCCACACTGTCTTCCACAATGGTTGCATTAGGAGAAGTACCTAATGTAGGTGATGGGGGGATGGAGGCAGCAAACCACCATGGCATGTGTGTACCTATGTAATAACCCTGCAAGATCTGCACATGTACCCCAGAACTTAAAATTTAATAAAAAAAGAAAAAAGATTAAAAACAAACAAAATATAAAAATAAAAATAAAAGGGTAAACTGTGTGTGTATGTGTGTGTGTGTGTGTATACATAGATATGCAGTCATGTGCTGTATAATGACACTTCGATCAACAATGAATGACAAATATATGGTAGGCCCATAAGATTATAATGGATCTGGAAAATTTCTATTTCCTAGTGATGTCTTAAAGATCCCGATTCTGTGCAGGACTAGGCTAATGTGTGTCTCTGTGTCTTCGTTTTTAATAAAAAAATTAAGTAAAAATAATTTTAAATAGAAAAACTTATAGAATAAGGATTTAAAGAAAATATGTTTGTACAGCTGTACAATATGTTTGTATTTGAAGCTAAGTGTTATTGTAACAGTCAAACAGTTAAACAATTAAAAAGTTTGTAAAATACAGGCCAGATGCTTTAGCTTATGCCTGTAATCCCAGCACTTTTGGAGGCCGAGGTGGAGATCACTTGAGGTCAGGAGTTCCAGCCCAGCCTGGCCAACATGGAGAAATCCTGTTTCTACTAAAAATACAAAAAAATTAGCCAGGCGTGGTGGTGGTGGGGGGTGCCTGTAATCCCAGCTACTCAAGAGGCTGAGGCAGGAGAATTGCTTGAACCCAGGAGGCAGAGGTCGCAGTGAGCTGAGATTGTGCCACTGCACTCCAGCCTAGGCAACAGAGCGAGACTCCGCCTAAAAAAAAAAAAGAAAAAAGTTTATAAAGTACAAAAATATATTGTAAACTAATGTTAGTTTACTACTGAAGAGAAAAAAATTAAAAATAATTGTAGTGTAGCCTAAATATACAGTGTTTGTTAAGTTTATGGTAGAGTACAATAATATGCCAGGCCTTTACACTCACTCATCAATCACTCACTGACTCACCCAGAGCGACTTTTGCTCCTGTAAGCTCCATTCATGGTAACTTCCCTATTCAGGTGTGCCATTTTAATCTTTTATACTGCATTTTTTACTGTTCCCTTTCTATGCTTGGATTCAAATACTCACGATTGTGTTACAATTGCCTACAGCATTCTAACATGCTGTGCAGGTTTTTAGCCTAGGAGCAATAGGTTGTACCATATAGCCTAGGTGCGTAGTATGTTATATTAGTTAGTGTGAGCACACTCTATGATGTCCACACAATGACAAATTGGCCTAACGACACGTCTCAGAGTATATTCCCATGGTTGAATGATGCATGACTGAATGATATACGTGTGTGTGTGTGTGTGTGTGTATGTGTGTACATGTGTGTATATGTAGAATACATATGTGTGTGTGTGTATATATATACACACACACACACACACAGATAGGGGTAGGCTGTATTTAAGTATGCCAACAATAATTGAAACAGTGAGAAATAAATTTCTTCCAATTTTGCAAAAAAAAAAATGAGAGTATGCAAACATTTATATTAATGCTATATTTTTGAGAGTTTATTTAATCAAGTAGTTTTGTGCTTTTTGAGAGCATGTTTCTTTAGTCAAGGACTTAAATGTTTTAGGAGATAAAGAGCTTCTTTCACCACATGTGAAAACTTGGAGAAACTGCAGAAGAAATCAAAGTAAAGTACTAGAGAGAAGATAAAATAGATGCCGACACTTGAATGAAATGCTGGAATCATGAAGATGGGCAGACCGTACTGAATGAAGAGAAGAATACTTGAGGAAGAGAAGAATAAGGAGTCCCTTAATACCAGTTAAATGAAAGTCCTGGATGTAAAATGATCGGCAAGCTGGAATGAGCAGAAGAGAACAAGGGAACTGTGTTCAATCCAGAGACAATGCTTGCAATGCAAGTTACTGGGGATAATAGCCAAACATATCCAGTGCCTGCAGAATGCCTGTAGAACTCTCTTTTTGGTACCTATTGAGATTGGTTGGAGCTGCATCAGTTTCACAAGGTACGACCAGTCAAATAATGAAAGGCATGAAGGGAAAATATTCAGTGTGTTAATTATTTCTCTCCTTCCCCGACATGTGTATATGTAGAATATATATGTGTATATATATGAGGGTAGGGGTAGTCTATATTTAAGTATGCCAACAATAATTGAAACTTAGAAATAAATTTCTTCAAATTTTGAAAAAAAATGAGAGTACACAAGTATTTTCCTAGCTTGATATTCTAGAGTTAATGTTTTGTGACCATCAAGTTTCCCACACAACAGAAGCCACCTCAGACCAAACCATTGTTAATGCGTTTGTTCTCTACTGCCAAGGACCAGAGGGCTGTCCCTGGCTTCCACTGGGGAGGACGTGAATGAAGAGCCAAGGTTAATGCTGCAGTACTAGTAGAAGTGACTAATGGTTTCTGAAAAGTCAGTGAACTGGACTTCTGTTTATCTTCATGTTGCCTAAAAGAGGCAACTGGACAATAAATGTTCTTCTCAAAGGTTTGGTAGCTGTGAGGTTGGTTCTTCTTGCTGTCTTTTGTGCTGCTGCAGTCCACTTCTGGGATGAGGCAGAGCTTGGTGAATCATCTGTTATTGTTCCGTCTCCTCTTTCTTCTCTTCCGTCTAGTTTTTTCTCCTCCTGGTGGCCTTTTGGGCAATGTGTGCTATGGGGAAGAAAGCAGCCCAGCAACCCTGACAGAAGTCTGAATCGCATGTATTCCAAGGCTCAGGGACTCTGTGCAGGGCCAGTGTTGAGTGACAATCTTGAGACAATAGTATTACATCTATTGTCTCCCAACTAGTCCTCAGATGGTCTGTGCCAAGTGCCTAAGAAAAGGGGATGTCATCTGAAACTCTGAGACAAACGAAAGAGCTATGAGAAAAGGCACTCACAACCCCTTTCTCTCACTGTATAAAAATCAAATCAAAATGGATTAAAGACTTAAACCTAAGACCTGAAACTCTATATCTACTAGAAGAAAACAGAGGAAAAGCTTCACGACATTGATCTGGGCAGTAATACTTGCATATGACACCCAAAACACAGGTAACAAAAGTCAAAATAGGCAAATAGGATTACATCAAACTAGAAAACTTCTGCACAGCCAAGGACACAATCAATAGAACGAAGAGACAACCTATGGAATGGGAGGAAATATTTGCAAACCACACATCTGATAAGGAGTTAATATCCAAAATATATTAAGAACTCGAACAATAGCAAGACAACAAATAACATGATTAATAAATGAACAAAAGAATAGACATTTTTCAAAAGAAGATATACAAATGGCCAAATTTGTATGTAAAAATGTATGAAAAAATCCTCAACATCATGAATCATTGGAGAAATGGAAATTCAAGTCACAGTGAGACATTACTTCACATATTTTTAGAAGGGCTTTAATCAAAAAGACAAAAGATAACCAATATTGTTTAGCATGTGCAGAAACGGGAACTCCTGCACATTGTTGGTGAGAATGTAGATTAGTAACGGCCTTACGGAAAACAGCAGGGGTCCCTCAACAAATTAAAAATAGAATTACTATACGATCCGGTAATTTCACTTCTGGGTATACATCCGAAGGAAATGAAATCATTATATCAGAGAGATATCTGCACTCCAGTGTGTATTGCAGCACTATTCACAATAGCCAAGATACAGAATCACGCTGCTCATCAGTGGATGAATGGACAAAGAAAATGTGTCATATGTACACAGTGGAATACTAGTCAGCCATAAAAAGGATGAAATCCTGTCATTTCTAGCAAGAAAGGTTGGAACTCGAGGTCATTATGTTAAATGAAGTAAGTCAGGCACAGAAAGACAAATCCTGCATTTCACTTATATGTGAAATCTAAAAAAGGAGAGGAGGGATATTAAGATATTGGTCAAAGTGTACAAAATTTTAGTGAGATGGGAAGTATACATTCAGGAGATCTCTTGTACAATGTGGTGATTATAGTTAATAACAATGCATTGTACACTTGAAAATTGCTAAGAGAGATTTTAAGTGTTCTCACCACAAAAATGGTAAGTGCATGAGATAATAGCATATTGTAATTGAACCTTTCCACAATGTATGCATATTTCAAAACAAGCTGTGTATCATAAATATATACAACTTTTATCTGTCAATTAAAACAAACACACACATCCACAGAGAAAAAGAAAAAGGCACTCACAGTGATGTAACTTGGCTGAGGAAGAGAATGATCAAAACTGATGTGACGAAGACAGTTCACCTTCAGAGCAAAGAATAGGAATGAATAATGGACTATGCATGGTGACTCATGCCTGGAGTCACAGCCCTTTGGGAGGCTGAGGCAGGGCGATTGCTTGAGGCCAGGAGTTGGAGTAACGAAGAATAGAAGAGCAGCAGGTGTGCAATGAAGTGGGAATAGAAGCTGCAGCTTCAGCAGGAAGGGTGAGGTCCACTTCAGGGCCACAGGCCCAGGGCTATCCAAAGAGAGAGGCGTGGTTAGGGATAGTGAAGGTAAGGAGTGCAGGCTGGCCATGAGCACATGGGATGGCTGACACTGAGAGGCAGGGTTTTGATTGATGGGGATAGTGGGGATTTCATGGCTAGGGCTAAAGTCAGAGACTGTTGTCACTGTGACCCACATTCATGATGGCGCTTTGCAGTCTGGCCTTGGGAACAGGCACTGTTTCTGGTCCTGTTGGGTACTGCTCCCTCTAATTTCTTAGATGCCCCACTCCCCAAGCCTCACAGTTTCCTCACACACATGCATGCACTGGTCAGAACTCTGCTGAATAATTGTGGGATCCTCTGCACCTCTCCCGTGCTCTCTCTTGGGCACCTCTGTCCTCATCAGCACTGGATCTTGTGGACTCCAGCCCCCTGGGTTCTTCCTTCTGCGCCACATCCTTGAGCTCTCTCAAGTCAGAATGGGCAACCTATAGATTTCCCATCTCTTGGGGATCTTGGTCTTTTACAGCCAGATGCCAGTGCCTTGAAAACCTTTGTTTTATGTTATCTGGATTTTTGGCTGTTTTAGGCAGGAAAGAAAATTCATTCCCTGTCATGCAATCTTTTCCAGAAGCAGAAGAAACCTTTTCTTTTTGACATGGAGTCTCGCTCTGTCTCCCAGTTTGGAGTGCAGTGGCACGTTTGCCTCCTATTTTCAGGCAACTCTCCTGCTTCAGCCTCCCATGCATCTGGGATACAGGCACCTGCCACCTTGCCTGGCTAATTTTTGTATTTTTAGTAGAGATAGGGTTTCCCCATCTTGGCCTGACTGATCTCCACCTCCTGACCTTAGGTGTCCGCCCCCCTCGGCCTCCCAAAGTGCTAGGATTCCCGGTGTGAGCCACTGTACCTGGCCAACAAACCATTTTTGAACTTGAACAAAGCCTACCCCGGCTGCACCCACATCACTCCTCCAAGCACACTGGCATGCACAGATGCGCCTAGCTAACATCTGTCTATCAATCCACATGTCACCTCCTCAGCCTGCTCCTGGCCCCTGAATTTGAGTTTTGCCCTCTGCTGCTGTGCCAAGCTCCGTCGGTCCCCTGTGTTGTGCTCACTGGGCTTGTCCGCATCTCCCTGAGCCTAAGCCTCTGCACTCACCACTCGTCTCCTGCTTAGCACAGGTAGGGGCCGGGTGTGGACTCTGCAAACATCGGTCCAATGTGTGTATGAATGAAGGAAAGAAAAATCACAGCTTCTCGCTCAGCTGAGCCTTTTGCAGACTGGGCGGGAGGCAGTTTTGGGAAAAAAATGAGCTGTTTTAGGTCTGGCTATGTTTTCCTGGAAGAAATTTCTTCTGGGAGCCACAGTTTCTGGGCTGGTTGTCTAAGTTCAGCGAGTTGTGCCTGTGAAAACAGAGTGATGTTTTATAGACAAAATTTTGCCTTTTTCTTTGCTGCCATGTTTTCGCATGGCCCAGTGGGGGTTCAGAATTGTAGCTCCTGAAGAAAGATCTGCCTTCGTGGCCGTCTTCTTTGTAGGGGACAGGGTCTTGAAAGCAGATTGGTGAGTGTTCAGTATAATAGCTGATGTCCAGGAAAATGTTGGGAAATGCATTACTGATGACAACAAAGCCGGGCTCCCCAGGGAAGAGGGGTTGTGCAGAGTGACGTGAACTGGAGAAAATAGGAGAAAGACCAGTGTTGTTTTCAGGCAGGGCAGTGTAATCTGACACTATTCGTGACATAGAGGAAAGAGTGTGGCTTTGTGTCAGACAAAGCTGGCTGTAAATGTAAGACCACTTGGGCTAATTGCTTCCACTCTTGGAGCCTTGGCTTTGCCATCTGTTAAATAGGTTGTCTAGACAAAGGAGATGATGGATGGGAAGCACCAGCTCAACACAGTGTGGGCTCCGTTCTTCTCCCTGCCCCTTACCCTCTCCCTCTCCTTCATAGAAGATGAGACAAGAGGGTGACCAGGCATGCCTGTTTCCAGAGAAAATCCTGGCTACCAGCCTATCTGGAACTGCAGGGGGGGATGACACTCTGAGGACTCCCCGTAACTCACTGGCTGAGAAGACTCAGCCCAGAGGGCTGTGAACATGAGCAGTTTATTTCGCCCCCGACTCTTCTTTTATCTATACTCTGTTGAATCTCCTTCCCATCCCTCACAGCACCCTGGTAAGATTCTGTAACTTTCATGTATCTCTTGGATATTAAACCTTTATTTAAAATTATACTTTCAATCTCAATCTTGATTTAAATCTTATCTCCTTGGAATATAGAAGATGTTTTCGTCAGGAGCCCTGAGGACTAATTAATTTTCAGGCAAAGGGAAGAATGTCACTTCACTGTATGTTTAGCCCCTTTATAGTCAAGGTCAGGGTGGCTCCTGGGAGGCAGTCAGAGGCACTGGACTTCTTTTGTGTCCCTCAGCTGCTGGTGGCTGCCCAGGAAGGAGGAGCTGGCTTGGCGGGTGGGAAGATGGTTGTGCGTGGGGAGGGAGCAAGTTTCTTGCTCTCACTCCGCATCCGCAGACGTGTGCTCTCTGTCTGGATGTCTGCAAACATTCTTAAGGGCTGCTGGAATCATCTTACCTCCGAGTTCTAACTGGATAGTCCAGTAGCCCAACTTCTTGAGCTGCATGTACAGCTGAACCATCAGGTCACCTGTCTCCCAAATATCGGAGTCTCCGATTCGCAGCCCCACCTCCCCTTTTTCTGTCTGCTGGTGCTTGGAGACTTGGTGAAGGCTCCTGGGAGGCCATTTGACCATCTTTTCTCCCACTTTCCGGTGCCCATCTTCTTCCTCAGTCAAAGTCTTCCATTCTGGCTACGCTGGGGCTCCCGTCACTGTCCAGTGTAGGGTGTGAGCCCCCATTCCTCTCCCCCTGCTCCTGAGATGGTGTCCGTTTGTCTCACCATCCCTCCAGGCAGGCTGCACCCCGGGCACAAGAGTGGGCTCAGCATGGTGGCATACGTGGAAAAAAGGAAGGTGGCCCTAGGAGCACAGAGCCAAAGGTAATGTCATCCAAGTGAAGACCTTGGGGAAAGAGTTCAAGAAAAGAAAATGGTGCTGCTCTGGCTCCATGTCCCAAACTATCTCAGAAACAAGCTGGCGGGGGCCCCTTTCTCTCACTTCCGGGGGAGATTGGCTCCTATCAGAGATGCACAAGGAATGCCTTCCATTCCTGTGAAGGGCTGCAGTCAGCCATGGCTCTCCCTGTAAGTCCCACAGTGTGTTAAGCAGAGCTGCTGTTTTCCCTTGGACCCGGTCACAGGCACTGCTCTGTCCAGATGTTCAGCTGCTTTGTTCTCTTGGCCACTCCTGGGAGGCTCTTCACATTTATTTATTTATTGAGATGGAGTCTCACTCTTGTCACCCAGGCTGGAGTGCAATGGCGTGATCTCGGCTCACTGCAACCTCTGCCTCCCAGGTTCAAGCGATTCACCTGCCTCAGCCTCCTGAGTAGCCGGGATTACAGGCATGCACCACCACACCTGGCTAATTTTTGTATTTTTAGTAGAGTTGGGGTTTCACCATGTTGGCCAGGCTGGTCTCCAACTCCTGACCTCAGGTAATCTGCCCCCTTCGGCCTCTAAAAGTGCTGGGATTACAGGCGACAGCCACTGCACCCAGCCTTCACATTTATTTTTATGGTCATGTCCACATTAGACATAAACCAATCTCATTTTTAAAAAATCACTAAATTCATCTTTTTTGAGGGCAGGACCATCCCCTCTCACCATCTATACACCAACTTTAATCTTGGTAATTCAGTTTCTTTTGGCTTAAAGCATTGTTGATTTGGTTAAATATTTTGCCAAATTCAGACCTGACCCCTCTTTTTCCTCCCATTCTTGCCTCAGGTGTGTGGCAAATTCTCAGTGCGGGTTCTTGTGTTGTCCTTGTTTCAGGCAAGGTTGCAGGTCAAGGCTCAGGCAAGTCCCAAGAAGGCAGAATCCAGCAAGACGCTGTCCCTCGGTGGACATGGACAGCAGACAGAGGAGCCGTCGTCACCTTGGCTGCAGGCATAGCTTCACCAGACTGCTGGGCTCCATTCTACCTCTGCCACCATGGAAAATCAGCTCCCCAACCTAAGCCCTGATTCAGTCCCTCCTGAGCCAGGCCTTGGCAGTAGCACCTGCTTGGCCACACTCAGGACACAGGCCCACCCTACGGCCAGCCAGTGGGGGAGGGAACTATCTGTCCCCATCCCCGGTACCATTCATGTTTTCAGAGGTACAGCTGCCTCCCTTCTGTCTTGGGATTCCCATAAATAGAAAAAAGAAAAAAAGATTTAGCTTATGAGTAGCCAAAATAAGGAACATTCTCCAGAGCCAGAGAGGGCCTCAGCCAGCCTCTGTCCAACCACCCCAGTCTCTCTCAGCATCAGCAGAGCCTGGAGAAAAACCAAGACATTTTCTACATCTCTTGGAGAAGGAGGCAGATGGCAGCTGGGGATTCTGAGGCTGTGTCCCTGCCAGAGGTCACGGCAGGGCCGGGCCCAGTCCTGCTAAGGACAATGGTAGGCATGGCTGAGTCTCAGAGGGCCAGTAGTGCAAGAATGATGATAGCCATGTCTGCAGAAGATGAGCCAGCTTCATGCATCAGCTGTAGGCCCTCAGCAGAGGCATCACCAAAGGGCAGAGATCTCCAGCTGAGCTCTCAGCCGAGCACTGTCCCCCATGTGCTCCTTCTATGGGTATTCTTTCTGACACACTGCCATACATGATCTTTGGCTTAGCTAGCTAAAGATACTGTTAATTTTTCTTAGCTAGAATTGGCTTTTTTTGTTGTTGTTGTTTGAAACCAAGAATCCTAATAACTGTGTGGCCCAAATGTGCCATGCCACCAGCTCTACTCTCCTGGGGCTCCCATGTTGCTGTAAGGCCAATTGAGTCACTAATCTCCTTCCAGAATTTTAGATGGGAGGTGGGGCAGCCTACTGCACTGTGCCTGCCTTCAGGTTCTTCCTCAACATAAGTTGGCTCTCTTAGTCCCTTAAAAGGGACCCAGGTAATGCCTGTTCTGTGTCTCCCCACTTACAGATCTTGCTGATGACCCTTGGCAGGGAAGTAGTTATGAATCCTAGCCTGTGACCCTCTTCATACTCACTGCCACTCTTGGACTTAAACTCCATGCTGTAGTCTCAGAGCTGTTTCCTGATCATCTAACTCAAATAAATCCTTTGAAATTCAAGGGAAAACCAGTCCTCTTTTAAGCACCCAGCTCTTGGAATTGTGCTCAAAGGTAAGAATTGAGCTCTTTGTTCTGGTTTGACTCTTCTCTTCCTCCTCCCTGTAGGGTGATGCTGGGAGAAGCCAAGGGTCCCTGAAAGGTGGTGAAAAGGTCATGGGACAGGACGCCTGGGGGCAGCAGTCTTTTAGTATCTAAGACATTATACTACTACATTTTCCTTTTGAAGTTAGGTTACATTTTATTGATTATCTCTGGAGGCCTTATTAAATTTTGAAGATTACGGTATGATATTGTGAAAGATGACTTTACATATGATAACGCATTTCAGAATCAGATGTTAAACTCAATCAAAGGACACTCAATTCCAGATGGAGATGCATTTGCAGGAAAGCAGCTCGTGACCCTTGTAGCCGACGTGGAGGGGCCCAGTGTCTCTGCTCCCCCCACCCTCCCTGCAGCTCCCACTCAGCAGGTTCATTGGCTGCAGCTGTCCTGCTCACTGACTGTCCCTCCTCTTGCCTCTCCCAGGACTAGCCTCTGGGATTTGCAGAAATAAATTTAACTTACCCAGCAACGGTGTGGCAACAAAAAGGAAAAGTAGAGCACCAGTGGGGGAAGACAGGGCTATGGGGTTGTGACGAAGGAGTAGGCCCATGCCAATGGACAAATAACAGAGGCCCAGGAATGACTTGCTGGGGCCTCATGGGGAGGGCGAGGCCCTGGAGCTAGGGGTGTGGGGAGCGCTTCTTGGTGGCTGCGACTGGCAGCAGGAGTGAGTTCTCACCTAGTGGGCAGAAGAAATGGACTTTCTAATGACAGTTTCCAAAAAGGTGGTCCTCATCAGGGGCTGGGTCTGCCTTAGATGGCTCCACTTTCCTCTTTGCCCAGCAGGAAGTCCCTGAAGCTGTGACTGCAGCAGGGGCTGTGATAATGGAGCAGGCAGTGGCGCCGTGGTGGGTGGCTTGGTGCCTGAGGAACAAGCTCAGACCTGGACAGAGAGGATTGGGCAGGTGGGCAGTGTCTGTCCCCCTTCCAGGACCTGGGGTCTGGGAGAATCCCCTCTGTAGGGAACAAAATGCAGGGAGATGGTGGCTCTGAGCATCCAGGGTTTCAGATCTCACATCAGGATGCCTAACAAACCCCAGGGCCCAGCCACTGCAGTTTAGTGACCGAGAGAGGCTGGCCCTCACTGAGGCCTGGCACCTCTGTTCCTGCTGGCCTGGTGCCAGGTCCCCTGGCTTTCCTACTCACTTGAGAAGAGATGTGTGCAGCAGGCCAGCAGAGTCCCTCCTCTGCCCTGGGAAGCCCTGGACAGATGGAATCCAAGGTGAAACCCCTCCTGCCAGCCCCCTCATCCCCGGTGTCTCAGAAGGAGAAGGCTCCTAGAACTTCTTGTCCAGTCCTGCATTCATTAAAAATCACTATCAATAGCAGAAAGCGACTCAAACCCAACCACTTCCCTTAGGCTAAAGAAGCTTTTCTCTTTGCACTGAGTCTGACTCTAGGCCTGGACCACAACACTCAGAGGTCCAGGGAATAAGTGTGGGTTTCTAGGACAAGGGCATCGAACAGGAGGACCAGAAGGAAGAAGAGAGGCAGGGGTGTTTTGTTCCTTCAGGTGGTAAGGGGTGTGGTATGAGGATGGAGGGATTTCAGGAAACTTCTCCCTCTGGTCCTGAGGAACTCAGCCCCCGACTCCTTGTCCTAATCGGTGGTGATCATGGGATTGGGGCTGAGAAGACAGGGGCACGGAGCTGCTGCAGGGGAAGCCCACAGTACAGGGACTTGCGTCTCCAGTCCTGGTTAACCTCTGGACCTGGCTGGTCTCTGGCCCTAGGCTGGTGATGGTATTGGGACAACTGGCAGCATAGGATGCTTAAACAGAGAAAGAGCTTGAGACATTTTCCTGGTGGTTAAACTGTGGCTAAGAGGCCACAGGCCTGTGGAGTGGTCTCCTCTGAAGATTTCAGGGGCCAAGGCTATTAATACTCCCTGCTCACTTACCCAGAGGAAGCCAATGAGGACCTGGAGGGAAAGTACATACCTCAGGTCTCCCCGCCACAGCCACAGGGACTGTCAACCCCAGTGCCCTTGGCTAGAAGGCAGAATAGGTGACCTGAAAGACCACCCTCCCTTCCCTGGAGGAAGCCACACCTATACAATGGTGGGGAACCAGGGTGAGCTGCTTCATTAGCAGAAATGGACATTTCAAAGAAGATGAGGGCAGAGAGGGAAACTAACAGTGCTACTTCTTATTTTCCACCGTTTCCCTGCTCTGATCTCAGGGTGGAGTTGGCATGTCCTGGGCCCCATGAATCAGCTGCTGCTGGGGTCAGCTTCATCTTTAATGTCCTCAGGCTGACCCACAGACGTGGGTAGAAGGCATTCCGGAAAGAAAAGCTGAAATTCAGGCCTCATGATGAGAAGGCTTAAGCATTCAGTTCTAGCTAAAACTCAAGATACCTGAAAGAAGCCCAGAGAATTGGAAAACGGAGGCTGCTTTGTCCTCCCCAGGCTCCTTCCAGCGGACGGCAGCTTTCAGTTCTGCGCTATTGGCTGCCTGAAACAGCAAACCCTAGAAAATGATTTATTCTCTGAAGTTAATGATCTGGAACAATAGATTGGCCTCAGTCAAAAATCAATTTTTATTATTTGGAGAAGGAGCTGGATAAAGTCTCCCTTTCACTATCAGGCCCGGAGACGATAATCCTGAATTACAATTGTTCAAGGACAAAGCCTCATTTGGATTGTGGTTTAGGCACATTAGCCATTTTTTCCTTTCATTAATTCTTAGAGCTTCAATCCATACTTCTCCATATTTACTGATGACTTGTGTTACTCTCACTTAAAATAAATCAGTTAGATTTGGTTTCTACCTAGAGAAGAGTGGCCGGGCACTCTTGGATACAGTTCGGAGCGAATGGCTATTAAGTAGGTTGTTTGTTTTCTTGAGACTGCCCAGAACACGTTGGTCTGGTGCTGAGCATTCCCAGCAATGGGCTGCCCTCACTCTTGTTAAGGAAGTTGGAACTAGTCCCAGGGCTCTCGTGAGCTGCAGTTCACTGGGTTTTTATATCATGCGGTGATAGGGAGGAGGAGTTGGTGGCATCTGTTCACTAGAGAGATGGAAACCCAGGGGAAGGTGGAAACCTGGCCAGAGGCTGCAGAGATGGTGTCAGCTGCAGACCCTGCACCATCAAAGATGATGCCTTCTCCCACCTGGTGCTCTGGGGCTCCTCCAGAGCTTCCCTTGGACTGAAGAGCCTTATTTACTCTCTTTCCATCAGAGCCAGGCGTGCAGTTGTCATTCCTGCTACTTCCTGCCTTGTCGCGGCTCAAAGACCCTTGGGACCTGGCTTCCACCTTTGCTCCTACCTCACTGAATATCAGGTACACTGGCCTCTCACTCCCCAGCCCTAGTCCCTTAATCCCACAGACGCTCCGTGAACAGACTGTTCACAGTTCTGTGTCTTTGCTCCTTCTACCCCCTGCCAAGCCTGTTCCTGATCCTTGACTTTAAACCTGGAGTGATCATCACCTTGTGAAGGCCTTTGTGTCTTCCTCTCACCTGGGCTGTGCGTGGTCCTCTTGGTCCCCCTATAATTCCCATATGATCTTGCATCAGAGATTCTTCCAAGGCCACAATCCTCTCTCCCTACAAGGCTCTGATTTTTTTTTTTAATGGGGTCTTACTCCATCACCTAGGCTGCAGTGCAGTGGCATGATCAGAGTTCACTGTAGCCTGGACATCTTGGGCTTGAGTGGTCTTCCCACTTCAGCCTCCCAAGTAGCTGGGACTACAGGTGCACACCAGCATGCCAGGCTAATTTTTGTATTTTTTGTAGGGAAGGGGTCTCACTATGTTGCCCAGGCTGGTCTTAAACTCCTGTCCTCAAGCAATCTTGGCTTCCTAAAATGCTGGGATTACAGATGTGAGCCACCATACCCATTCTGGTCTCTGAGCTTCTTAAGGGTAGTTCTGACTTCTCCCTGTGTTCCCATAGCTCAGAGCAGTGGCTGGTCCACTCTTGGGAGGTACTCTCTAGTTAGTGAATTTAATCAACGCTGGAAGCAGCATGGTTTTATTTACATGTATTATAAGCCATGAGAAGAGCCTGGCAAACTTCCTTAAATAAAACGAAATTGTCTTTTGTGAAAACTCATTTCTGAGAGCCACAGGTAAATGTGTATTTGTTTGGTAAGAGGAAAGCCTGATTCTCTTGATTGTGAGTGCTAACCCAGAAGTTTCACTGAATATCAGGTACACTGAATAATCAATCATAATGTGAACACTTTAGTTCTTGAAAATGGAATTTCTTTCAAGAAAAAAACATTGAAATAAGTATTGTTTATTTGGGACTTAGCCCTAAACATATAAAACAATCTTGTAATTTCAGTTGACCGTAAACTTAACTTGAGCCCCAGTGTGATGTGACGGTTAGGAATCTGCCATGAATGTAGACTGCATGAGGAGAAATGGACATGCTTTTGTGGTAGAGACTTTTATCTTTTTTACTTTACCTCGGAAAATGTCTGCTCTGTAATAAGTGATAGAATGCTTCCCTCACCAAAGATCCCCATGCCAGTTCCTGAAATGCGCAAGTGTTACCTTACATAGCAAAAAGGACTTTGCAGATGTGACATTTAAAAAATTCGGTAGGAAAGGTTATTCTGAATTACCACGTGGGCCCAAGATAACACCTAGTCCCTAAAAGCTGGGAACCCCTCTTGCCTATGGTCCCTATGATCAGGAAATGGAAATGGAATAAGGGTCAGAGAGGTGCCATGTTGATGGCTGAAGACTGAGAAGCAATCACAAGCCAAGGGCTGTGGCAGCCTCCTCAAGCTGGAAAAGGCAGGAAAACAGATTTTCCCCAGAGCCTCCGGGAAAGAGGCTCAGCCCTGCCGGCACTCCAGCTTTAGTTCAATGACCCATGTTGGACTTCTAGCCTGAAGAGCTGTAAGATAATAAATGTGCATTGTTTCAAGTCACTAACTTAGTGGTAATTTGTTGAAGCAGCAATGGGAAGCTAAGATCACTCCTATTAAATCTTAATTAATCAATATCATGACGGCTAAAAAAAAAATAGGGAAAGAACAAATGAATCTTTTCTGAGATGCCTCCCTGGAGCCCTCAACACATACTGACCATGACTTTTTCGGAATTTCAAACTTCTTGTCGTCTGTGCTACTCATTAGGCATTAGATAATGGGCCATTGTGTATGGTTATAGCTAATTTCTTGGTCAAATAAATGTTCTGTCCCTCCTGCAGGGGGCTTGGTTCTTGGGACCACAGCTCAGTGCCTAAAGTGGAGCCTCTTCCCTCTCAAATGTGAGGTGCTCACCCCACATTTGTGTGTGATCTCTGGTCCCCAGGACCATTAGCATGCACTTACAGTAAAACAGCTTCAATATTTATAATCCGAATGCTGGTGACTGTTTTCTTCCTTAGTGGAGGCCGGATCTCACCTTCCAAGTGCGCTTAGACATCTTGGGGTTCCTAGGAAAAGTCAGGTGCGCTCTCCATTGGCCCATCCCTTTTCTCCTGTTCTGATCTCTGTGTTGAGTTTCTTCTGCTTATTGCTTGAGAGAGGCCCCTCCACTCCCTCCCCTCCCTGCCCTTTTATAAAGCCCCAATTCTCACTCTGGCCGCTGCTGCCCAGAGCTCTCTAAATGGCATTGCTCCCCAAGGGGCTCCACCCTATTGCATATGCTTCCGTCCTCTTGAATCCAAGTGGGCCTTGTGCCAGGAAGAAGTGGGGCACCCTTCTGTGCCACTTTTTCATCCATGCCCTGGCAGCCCACCTGTGTCTGGAGCCCCACAGCGTTACTCATGAAAGCAACTCTTGGCTTTTACTTGCAGTTACTTTGTCCTTGCAGGGTAAACTAGAATCAATCTAGCCTTCATTCGTTCATGTATTTTTCTGCTCTTGCCTAGAAATCCATGTGCCACTCATGCAAATAGGCCCTAGGACAGGGGAGGAGCTTTTGCTGATGGAGGAGGGAGCTGCCATACCCTAGTGCATGGCACAGCCTGCGTCCTCACATCTTTAGAAGCCGATTCCATGAATCCTTTGAATTTCTCTATGTAAACTTTTTGCTCATGCCTGGGACCCATGTATAAGCTTATCAGGCATGAATAGGTTGGACCAGAAAAAAATGCCAGTTGGAGTCTGCAGGTGGCAGAGGGAGGAAGACCAAAGCATGAGTCACACTGGCGAGGCACAGGTGTGTGGGGAGTGCAGGTTGAGGGTGAACAGTGGCCCCAAGTTCCGGGAGTGGGCTCCATGTCAAAGGACTTGGTGACCTGCCCTGCAGGGCTGTTAAGATTCTCCATAGTTCCTACTTGGCAGTTCCCTGAGTAGTGACATTTTCTGTCCCCTTGGCCATTGCATGTGCATTTTTAGCACTGCCTCTAAGCTTCCTTTGAATCTGGGTCTTCCCTTTATCACCTCGGCACCTTATTCCCATTTTCTTTGCTGACCACTATTTTCACTGGGAAGGACTCTTGCCTCCTTGGGGCACTTTATGTGTGGGCCTCTTTTTCAATAATTACATACATCATCTCATTTTTTCATAACAATATTTTGAGGTGGGTAAGAGATATTAACCTGCCCAAGGAACACAGCTGGCGTGAGGCAGACCGAGGATGCCAGTCAGCTTGATAGTCTTCATTCCCCTCCCCCTCCTCCTGTTAGTGACCAGCGACTGTCGACTGCTTTTATGTAGTAGTCATAGACACATTTCCAGCTGTAGTGGCTTCTAGATTGGGGGATATTAGTCAAGAGATGAGTTCGGGGATGGGAGCACTCAGCTGGTTCCTCTAAGAAGAAGATGAGACATTTAGAAAGACATCTGCAACACGTGTTGCATGAGGATAGGAGTTACTCATCAAAACAAAAATGGAAATAACAGGACACTTTTAGGTGATGCTTGAACATTCTCACAGCCATGCACAGATATCACATACACCACACACCGCACCACACACCACACCACACACCACACACTGCACCACACACCACACCACACCATGCCACATGCCACACGCCACACACCACACCACACCACACACCACACAAAACCACACACCACACCACACAACACACCACACACCACACAAAACCACACACCACACACCAC
>NW_016108357.1:43990-80877 GCF_001604975.1 Cebus imitator
CTCTCTGCACCCCTCTCTCCGCACCCGTGTCTCCGCACCTCTCTCTCTCGGCACCTCTCTCTCTCTCTGCACCCCTCTGCACCTCTCTGCCTGAGACCAGAGAGCAGCTGCCTGAAGTTGGCAGCCAATGACCTCGGAAACCCTGAGACCTAAGAACACATGATTACCAGGAAGGAGGAAGCTACTTTTTTCTTCAATTTTGAAATTCAAGAAGGCGTCTGTGTCAGAAAATTGCACACCCCCACCAACAAATGCACAGCCAAGGAGCGAACAAGAGCTCCAGACAACAGGGAAATGTTGTGCTGAGGTAAATGTCAGAGAAAACCAACCTTTAAACATATCTTCAATCAGATTTTGTAAATGTATCCTTGTAAGTGATCTTCGTCTTCAGTGAGTGTAATGAATACTTTTGAGAAAGGTGAAAAACTGAATTGAGAGACAATCCCAAATTTGTTATAGTGCTATGTGATGTTCTGTACATAAAAGCAATCCCTTATTTGGAACAGAAACAAACATACAATGCGTCTTAACAAAGGGTAAGTTTTTCTTTCTTCTACTCTGTTGAACAAATAATAATAATAAAACACTGGTTTCAGAAGGCTCTGTGGCATTAGCCTGACTAGAAGTTACATGACGTCCTGGGCGCTGGTGAGGCGGGTCTCAATACCACCTGCTCGGCCCCTCCCTAGCCTGGCTCTCAGGGGCTGCCTGCTCCTCTGAGGCTCTTGTCTTCCTGGGGTAGGTCATGTTCCTGGTCCATGGGCCTCCTTGTTCCAGCTTTTCAGTGGGAAGTCCTGATCCCTCCCTGGTGTCGACTGGACCACAGGGTGGGGCAGTCCCCATGGAGGTGCTGAATGACTTTGATGTCTTGCTTCTTGCCTGCAGTCTCTGATGTGCCCTTCAGCTGCAGTAGGGGAGGGGAGAGACTGCACATCTGGGAAGCTACAGGAGCTGGAATAAGTCTCATTGGGGGATCCCCTGAGCTTCAAGGAAGAGGTGATTATCTGTAATGATAGATCTGGGGCTGGAGAGGAAGCTGGGCTCTCAGCAGGGAACTTTCTTTAAGCCAATCTCTCAGGTCCAACCCCACTCTTTAATTTCTTTTCCTTTGCTGGTTTGTGGCGGACCCTGAAAAGACACTCATTTGGCTATTCTGGAAAGAGCTGGAAGCAGCGTTGCTTGTTCCTGATATGGCATTACAGGTGCTGGAAAGGTGAGGAGACTTGGAGTCTTGAAAACTCTTGACGACTTTGGAGTGGAAAAAGGAGCAGTGTCATAAAAGTGGAAGTGATGAGGATGTCATTACATACTAGGTGCTCAATAAACATCCACTGAAAGTGAAAAGGAGAATTTTGTTGGAGGAGATAAAAGGAGCTGCCTGTTTGCAGCTTGATGCCATCCTGAAGGGACTCACACATGCCCATGAGGGCTGTAAGATGAACAGTTTCATGGGGGGCAATCATGGAGCTCCTTCCCGCCCTGGAACTGTCACCACCTTTCTTGATGTCCGTGGCAGTGGTGGTACTTGTGTTGATGTTAGTTTGCTGCCCCACAAAGGTGATGATGTTATCTTATCCCCAGGCCTCAGAAAATCCAGTGTGGGGCGATTCAATAGTGCTAGTTGCCTAACTATCTTGTTAAGTGGGTCACTATAGGATTCACTTCTAGATCCATTTCTTTTTTTTTTTTTTTTTTTTTTTGGGGTTTCACTCATTTTGCCCAGGCTGGGGTGCAATGGCACGATCTCGGCTCACCGCAACCTCCGCCTCCTGGGTTCAGGCAATTCTCCTGCCTCAGCCTCCCGAGTAGCTGGGATTACAGGCACGCGCCACCATGCCCAGCTAATTTTTTGTATTTTTAATAGAGACAGGGTTTCACCATTTCTTGTGTGGCAGAGACCCTGCTTACTTTTCCTTTCTGGTGCTGCTTTGAGGCCTGGTTGTGGAAAGGGGGCTTCTAGGTAGCACAGAGCCAAAGCATTCTGTTTTCTGAAGTTCACAGTTGCCTTGGGAGACGGCCTGTGATGGGGACAGTCTGTGAGTAATCGAGATTGGCTAGATGAAAAAGCAGCAGTCTCCTCGTGTTTGACTTCATAGTATAAATAACCCCTGTTCTTTTTAACCCCACTACAATGACTTAGTCCAGGCTAGAACTTTTACAGGAAGTTTTACATAACTTAGGACTTTTTGGTTGCAAGTAACAGAAACTAAATTTGCAACCTTAACAACAAAAAAGAAATGCAGAAATGTATCAGACTCTTCTTCCAACTTCATGGAATGCAAAGGATGGTCTAACATTGGGCTTCCAGAATGGACCCAGAGACAGGGGCTGTGCAGAGCCCAGACAGTTCTCACTGGCGACCTCTCTTTGTTTTCCTCTTTGCTTCTTCATTCCTTGCAGAATAGCTCCCTCTGTGCTCTAGTCAGCCTAGCAAGTAAGATCACCGGCTTCTCTCTTCTTCCTGGGTTGCAGACCAGTGATCCCAGGGAGATGGAATTACCCTTTTCTGGTTCCCTATGCCAAGTTCCCAGGAGTGGAACTCACTGGCCATCTCAGGCCAGATTCCCATGCAGGCCTGGGTCTGCAGAAGGTCCTGGGAAACTCAGTTTGCATAAATTCCAATTTCTAGTTTCATTTTCTGATTTCTACACCAAGACAGAATAAATACATACCCCTTACTCCATGGCAGATCCCTACTAAATTTCTGAGGGGCTGGGCAGACAAAATGCCCACTGCAATCCCCAATACACCCTCCGCCTTGGCTCTCTCTCCTGCACTGCCGCAGACATCTCTCTAAGACCAAGCCTGGTCCTAGCTCCTCTGCTTAGTGGCCCAGCTGGCTTTATCTGCCAAAATGAGGATTTTCTACCTCCCTGGCACTGCAGACAAGGCAGTTCAGTTCTAAGCATCTTACCCTCTGGCCTAAAGACCTCAAATGGCCTCCTTGGGTGTTTGTTCATGCTGTTGGCTTTGCACAAAACACAGAACTTTCTCTCTTCTGTTTGATCTCTCTTCATCTTTCTGGAAGCCCACTCAGGCACAACTGCTTGTGGGCAGCCTTCCCAGGGACAGAAGCTACTCTGCCTCTGCTACCGCATGAGACAAGGTGCAGATCTCCCCACTAATCCAATGTGATGTCAGGTGCCCCTCTCCCCCAATAGAACTTGTCTTCTAGGTGGGGCTGTCCCCTCTAGAAAGTGCTTCAGTGTTTGTGAAAGGAAGAAATGAGTAGACAAGTGTAGTTGCTACAGTGTCACTTGCAGTCCTGGGTGAAAGCAATGGACAAAGAGGGGAGCAGGGAGGGAGAAGACAGTCCTGGTGACCTGCACAGGGTGTGTACTCGGGCACCATCCTTTGTGAGAGTTGCACTCATGCCAAGACAGGGCGAGGGGAGTTTTCTGATGAGAACTCAGAGGTGAAGCCTGTCACCTGGCAGGCTTGTGTTTTAGGGCTGGGTGTTGGGTTTGGAGGTTGCAGAGCTGAATGCTGTAGATCGGCTGGGGAAGGAAAGGTCGGCCTCAGGCTGCAGGCTGTGCTTTCTCCAGGGAAATTCAGGTGACATGAGAATGGAGAACTGGAGGGCAGAGACATCAAACCTGGTTACCCACACGGGGAGGAGGTGTTTTCCCCAGGCGCACTCCCCCTTGCTGTGAGGCTCCAGCCAGCTCTGCAGAAGGGAGCCTGGCTCCAGCCTCACACCCTTTGAAGTGTGCATGAAACTGGGCAGTGTGAGCAGTTTTCAAGCCACAGTCAGGTTTTAAATATTTTTGCTCCTCATTGTAAAGCAATGCATGTCTATTGTGGAAAAGTTGTGAAATACTGAAAAGTCAAAAGAAGAAAAAAAGGCATCCATCAGCTCCTCATCCAGGAATGAACCCCATTAAACAACTGGATTTTCCTTTCTTGCTTTTCTCTGTGAATTTCTTCACGATGTTGATCTCACGTTATGATGACTACATTATGTCCTTAAATGTTAGTTTTACATATAAGCATTTATTTCCATGGCCATGAACTGTAATTCTTAAGGGCTTTGTAATATTCGATTTCTGAATGAGTTCCAATTTGCTGAACAGTTTTAGGACAGGGTTTTAAGTATGTTTGGAGCAATGCAACCATCTGTGGGACATGAAGAAGGGGTGGTGGTGGCCAGGACCACGCTGATTCGGGAGGTGCCCGGAGGTGGCCCAGGGGCCCCGCAGCCTCTGCTCATGCCCCAATTGTGACTAAGAATGAAACTAGGTGAAAGAGCCGACACAGAAGAACAGGTACAAACCTGGGTTACAGGAAGATATAGGTTTGCATTCTGTTTGTCACTTTTACTGGTTGTAGGACCTCAGACAGGTTATCCAAGCCTGCTGGGCTTCAGTTTTTTAATTTAAAAAATGGGGCGATAAGTAACTGACTCAAAGGATTGTACTAAAGACATAAAGTATATCATAGGCAACATGGAAGCATTTAAATATATAAACTAAAAATACATTAAATATGTAATATGTGCTGTATGGTATAATTTCATCCTATATAAATAGAATATAGAAAATATGGTATAGGCTATGGGAAACAGATGTAACTTATGTGAGAGAATATAGAAAGACATCAGAACAGTGTCTGGTACAGAAAATAGGTCCTAATAGTTGTTAGAATGAGGGGTGCTCCTTTTTGACTTAGCTGAAATGATGCATGAACAAACTTGTTCGGAATCACTGCTGTTTCATGGACCAAACTTCACCGAGGAGGAAGGCCGGGAGAGGCCAAATCAGTGAGCTTGGCAGTGCCTGACCTCTTCTGGTCATTTCTTCGCGGAGCTAACCCAGGCTCTCAGGCCACCTTGTTGAGCAGGGAGAGGATTGGATGGTTTTTTCCCAATTTCCTCAAGCCCATGACTTCCCATTTCATTTTCCAACGGACCATTCTTAAAGACTGAAATTATGGTTTTTGTGTTTTGCTGTTGGCTCTCTGAATTGCAGAAAAAGCTTTGAAAAATGTCCTAGCTTCTGCCTGGTGGTAGAGGAGCAGGGTTGCCCTGGCACATGCTACAGAGATTATCTGGCAAATGAACACACCATCCATTGACGTTCTCCCAGTGGCATGTCGGCATTCAGGAATTCAGCCATATTCCACCTGAGAGGTGGACGCATGGAAAGAGCGGGGCTTCCAGACTTCAAAGTACCCCAATCTCAGGTCCCTGTGGGTGGGGACCAGTTAGAGACGTGGCCTGAATTATAGCTTTATCACCTATCAGTGTTAGGTCCTTGAGCGATTCACTTATCTTTATCATAGAATGGGTACAATGCCATCCATGCTGTAAGGATGTTGTGAGGATGAAATAAGACCACACATGTAACATGCCTAGGACAATTCCCTTCCCACCCATTTCCTCCTCTCTCTGCTCAAGACACGTTCTCATTTTGTCACCACTAAGCTTTCACAAATGAATGCACACACACACATATGCACTCAATGTATGCATACCTAGGCATGCAAACACACACACATTCATACACAGGCATACATGCACACAGGTGCATGCACAGGCACACACACGCACAGATGCAGAATGCATTCCTAGGCTTACACTCGCACACTTGTGTACATCTACATGCAAACGTACACACACACATGCCTACACACATGCAAAGGTACATGCATGCACACAGACACATACACAAGCACACACATGCATTCATAGGCTTACACACACACATATGCAAATATGTGCCCACACCCACATTGATCTATTCAGTTCCCTAGACATGACATGAAATTTCACCTCTGTGTGTCTTTGAAAGCATTCTTTCCGGCCGGGCGCGGTGGCTCAAGCCTGTAATCCCAGCACTTTGGGAGGCCGAGGCGGGTGGATCACGAGGTCAAGAGATCGACACCATCCTGGTCAACACGGTGAAACCCCGTCTCTACTAAAAATACAAAAACATTAGCTGGGCATGGTGGCGCGTGCCTGTAATCCCACCTACGCAGGAAGCTGAGGCAGGAGAATTGCCTGAACCCAGGAGGCGGAGGTTGCGGTGAGCCGAGATCGCGCCATTGCACTCCAGCCTGGGTAAGGAGAGCGAAACTCCGTCCCAAAAAAAAAAAAAAAAAAGAAAGCATTCTTTCCTTACTAGGAAAATATCTTCAGTTCTTCATCAGAAAACTCCTCATCTTGTTTGATCCACATCAAATGTCACGCCTTCTGTGAAGCATCTCCTGCCTTCCCTACACAGAACTATTGGTTCCTTCTTCATTTCCCCAGGAAACTGTGAGAAGGTTGAAGGGATATGTCTTACTCATCTTTGGATCTGCAACATCTGACACAGAATCAGGGCTCCTGAAATGATTACTGAGTGCTGAAAGGGCAGGGGCTAACTCCATTTCATCAGGTTCCTCGGTCTGTGATACTCTTAAAAAGGTTTGGGGGACAATTTCTGGCCAGAAGCGCTGTTTTAGAAGCCCTTAGAAGGAAGAGCTGTCTTATAGGAGCCAGATTCAAGGTCACACAGATGGGAGGAAAGCAGAAGAGTGGGAAGAAATGCTCTGTGATAGGATTCTGCCAGCCCAGACCTGTCTGGGACCAAGAACACAGCCTGGGGAAGTAGGGAGAGAGGACGGGAGAGAGACAGGGGAAAGAAATATAGATATATAGACCCATAAGTAGGGAATGTTGTGCCAGGTTTCCTGAGAGAGTAAGAGGGTAAGAAAGGAGATCTGCCCCTTGAAGGTGGGGAAGCTGGCAGTTTCAGACAAGGGCAGGGAATGGAAGGAGGTCGAGTGATAGATTGGAAAGTGGAATTAGTGGTTCTTAAAAGTTTTGGACTCTTGGCACTTTAAAAAAACTTTTGGAGCCCCCCAAAGGGGGTTTGTTTATGTGGGTTATAAGTATCAATAATTACCATATTATAAATTAGAACTGAAAAATTTCAAATATATTTATGAATTAAAAAATAAAATAGCATATTACTCATACACACAACAATGTTTCAAATAACTACATTCTACTTCAAAAGATTATCAAGAAGAATAGCATTATTTTATATTTTTTCAACTTTTAAAAATGGCTTAACAGAAGACAGCTAGGTTTTCATCTCCATCTTTGCATTCAATTGAATAGATTCAATAAAGTTTGAGCCTACCTTTTCATCCTCCAACAACCCTTCCAGGTGCTGCCTTCAATCTGTTTGCATTCAATACACTTGACTTGTATTCCATGTCAAGTCCCCTGCTCTTGGCTTATGCAAGAATGAGTGTGAAGAAGCCAGACCATACTTGGCATTATTGTGCAAATAGTTTGAATTTACAGACCCCATGAAAGGGTTATGGGTACTTCCATGGGTTTCTGAACCACACTTTGAGAACAACTGGCTGAAATAACATAAGAGTCCTGGTATTTGCATGTTCTCACTTATAAGTGGGAGCTGAACAATGAGAACACATGGACACAGAGATGGAAACAACACACACTGGGGCCTGTTGGCAGGTGGGGTGTGGGGAGGGAGAGCATTAGGAAAAATAGTTAATGCGTGCTGAGCTTAATGTCTAGGTGATGGGTTGATAGGTGCAGCAAACCGCCATGACATGCATTTACCTATGTAACCAACCTGCACATCTTGTACATGTACTCAAGAATTGATTTTTTTTTTTCGAGATGGACTTTTATTGTCCAGGCTGTAGTGCAATGGTGCAATCTCGGCTCACTGCAACCTCTGCCTCCTGGGTTCCAGCGATTCTCCTGCCTCAGCCTCCCGAGTAGCTGGGATTACAGGTGCCCGCCACCATGCCTGGCTCATTGTTTTGCATTTTTAGTAGAGACAGGGTTTCACCATGTTGGCCAGGCTGGTCTTGAACTCCTGACCTCAGGTGATCCACCCACTTCTGGTATTACACTCCCAGAGTGCTGGTATTACAGGTGTGAGCCATTGCACCCGGCCCTTAAATTTTTAAAAAGCAAGTCCAGGTATTTAATTGCTTTCTTTTTCAGGTGGAGCTTTACACTATGTCTTAGCCTTTATCATTACCCGTGGAAAGGCAGATGTGCTGCTGCAGCCCTAGCGTGGCTACTACCTGAAGGCCCTCGTGAAGCTCTGGGTCCTGGCCATGCCCTGGTGGCTTCTGGCCACACAGATAATGAGAGAAGGTGAGCAGCAGTGGGAAGGGAAGAGGAGGGCCCTCAGAGGGAATCAGGAGCTGAGCCTGAATCCTGAGGTCTAGAAAGGGCTGTGTGCCCTCTCCAAGAGCCCCAGCCCTTGTCTGCAGCAGGCAAAGTAGAAACAAGCGTTCTCCCAGTTGGACAGATGTTGAGATTCTGATCCTGAGTCTCATACAGCCCTGATATTCTGTCCGCTTTTGGGAAGGCGCTTCCTCCTGAATGAAACTGACCATTACTATTCTAGTGGCCAGGCTCCCAATCCCATCATCCATCTGCATCATATGGCAATAGCTTGTCATTTTTTTTCCTTACAAAAGTATTGAAATACATTACAATAGAAAAACAAAGAAAAAAGAAAAATGACAGGAATAAGCATGATAGCCCTGTCTCCTAGGGACAGCCCCTGCTGATACAAGGGTGGACATCTTTCCAGTCTTCGTGTTGTGCATATAGTTCATACTTTATCTTCGCCAGATCATTTCTTCTTAAATACAGCGTTATCATGTGACTCTCAGCAATTGAATAAGGTAAACGCTTTACTCTGGCATTCAAGGCTCTCCATCTTTACAGACTTGTCTTTTATGCTTTCCCTCTCTGTGTCCCTCAATAGCACTCTTGCCACTCTCCAAATGAACCGTGTGGCTACCCCCTCGTGCTGTTATAAAGCCATCTCTCGGGCTTAGCTCTCCACCTCTAAATTGAATCTATTCTGCGAGGCTTAGAAATTCTGACTTATTCATTCCCCACCTTGCTTCCTTGATGACTCCAAAGTATCTATTGTGATCCCGATCTCATGGCACTTCTAAAGTCTTACTGTATCCTCTGACTGTCTGTCCACCCTGCTTGTGTGTTCCCACAGCTGTTATCCATACCTTAATCGGCACCTTGCTCACTGTATTGTAACTGTCTGCATGTTACTTATTTAATGCCAGTTTTGGAGCCGCCCATGGCATTGCACGCTGAGTATTTGCAGTCTGGGTTGAGCCTGTGTATGCGACTAGTCAAATGCTGGGTGCTGTCTATATCATCCAGTGTGTGCATGTGGTTGGTTACTTGGGTGTCCTGCTAATCCACGAGCCCCCTGCAGGCAGAGTCCACACAGAATGGATCCATTCCCATGTGTAGGGCTGGGAAAAGCTCCTCCTGGCAAGGCTGGGTAGATTCTGGCCTGTGATGCTTGGGGCTGGCTGAATTCCAGACCACAAGATGTCAGTGTTGTCTCAGCCACAGAGGAACAGCTAGGGCTGTGGCTCTTATGCCTTGCCTGGTGCCGGTAGAGCTGGGCTCTCCAGAAACTGACAGGGTGAGACCAAAGCTCCTCCAGGCTTTGGGCCCATCTGGTGAAAATGAACAGTAGGGTGAAGGCGGAACTACATCAAAGGGAGGGCAGCACGCAAGGTCAAGCCAGTGAGTGGTCTCAGGCTGCATTCAATATGGGAGATGGGTTAGCAAAGTTGGAAGAGGTATAGAAAGGCCACTTATTACCCTGCCATGTGTCCAGTTGAAAGGACTGTGGGTTCTGAAAGGGTAATTCTGTGAGTTGGGCAAAGCCTAATTTAAGCAAAATGTGTGTGTCTGTGTGTTATCTTTCGCCCTATCTTCAAATCCAACAGCCAACAAAGTAGGTGCTTTGAATTCATTGCTGATCACGGGTCTTATCAAGGTACAGAGGCAACGTGTCTTTCTTGGGCAAACTGGGGGACTGCCATCCTCAGCTCTGACCTCCAGTCAGCAAGTCCAAGGGCTTGCCAGGAGCAGCGCCCCTACTGGTGGTGGATGACAGAATGACAGAATTTCTGAGTTCTCACCTCTATCTCGGAATGTCAGACGGGTGTTGGGCACGGAAGCGCTGAGTCTGTCCTGACTCTGCCTCATGATGGATTAAAACTCAGGGGAGGCACATGCTTCTCCAAGTCTCCAAGCTACAGACTTCCTGTCTTCCCCTAGATGGGCTACCTGGATTAGCAGTGACCTACCTGATCCCCAAGGCTGTGGTTTCTGCATGTGGCCTCACTCTACTTCCATGTGAATGATTGATTAGAAAGCCGTCTTCACCCTGTATCTTCTCAAATGACCTAGTTGCAAATATATTAGTGGCCAAAACCAGCATCAGTGTTCTCACGGATGTTCTGCTATTCATTCAATAGCAGGTGAAGTTAGGATTACTTCAAAAGCTATTTTTAAAAATTTTGAATGGAAAAAAGTAATTTCCAGTGACTATGTTAATTTTCCTTGAATTTTTTTCTTCTTAAAACTTTTTCTAGCTGGTATACTCTCTGTGGGCCCTCTTGATTCTATTCTGGATCTTAATGCCATTCCAGAGAGCCTAGCACTTTAAGGCCTCACAAATGTGATTTTGTGTAGACACTGTTGAAAATATCATCTTTTTTTTTTTTGAAAATATCATTTTTATAATAAAATCCAAATGGATGGTGTTATTTAGTAGCTTCTAAAGACATCACAATGACTTACCGATTTTTTGAAATTAAAATTGAGAAGAAGCCTACACAATAGTTTGTAATTCACCAGATGTCAGGATCTGAGGTCTGCCAAAGCTAAAGCCTCATTTAAAAATCTTGAAAAAACATTTCAATGAAAAATCACTAAAATATATGACAGTAATGAAAAGATGAATAAGGATCTGAAATAGATCCTTCCCTTTGAGTCAACGTTATACAAAAGCATTAAAAGCATCCAAAATGTTACTTGACCATAGGGTTAAAGTTAGGATTAGGAATGGGTAGAAAAGGTATGGCAGAGGGAAGGACTGCTTTACTTTGCCAGGTGCTGTGTTAAGCACTCGAGTTTCCCAATTGTTGACAATATCTTTGAAATGTGAACATACAGACTATTTCTGCTGCAGTAACTCCTATTCACACAGTTAGAGTTCCAGTGTTCCAGGTCTTATCTGCATAGCCCTAGCTGACTTGGGGAAGAGGTGATCCTAACAAGCTTGTATGAGGCTGGAATAACCACATTAGTACTATGGTAGTACTCATATGTCATTTACTTACATGTCAGTTATTCTTCTAAGCACTTTAGTTATATTTTAATCCATTTAATTCTTTTAGCAGCCTATAAGGACAGATTTACAATGATTATTACTCCCAATTTACAGAGGGGAAAACTGTGGCTCAGAGAACTTAAGTAAGTTGCTCAAAGTACACAGTCAGCAAACAGCAAAGCCACGATTTGAACCTGGAGAGTACAACTCCAGAGGCTATGCACTTAACTATTCTGCTATGCTGAGTAATATAACAATATTACCTCTGTGGAAAAAAACAGCAGCATAAATAAACTTAGAAATCAGTACCAGGAAGCATGGCATTGCTATAACAAATATCTGGCCTGAAAATGTAGATGCAGGTTTGAAACTGGGTAGTGGGTAAATGCTGGAAGAGTTTAGAGGTGGGTGCTAAAAAAAAATCTAGATTTGCTGTGAATGGTGCTTCTGATGAGAGCTTGGGAGATGAGAAGAGCCATAGAGAGAGCCTTAGTCTTCTCAGAGACTATCTGAATTGTTGTGATCCAGATGCTGGTAGAAATAACCATGGTAAAGGCCATTAGGTCTTATGTAAGGTCTTAGATGTAAGTAAGGAATGTCTTATTGAAAACTGGAGGAAAGGTTACCCTTGTTAAAAAGTGGCAAAGAACTTAGCTAAATTGTGTCCATGTACTAGTACCTTGTAGAAGGCAACATTTAAGAGCAATAAAATAGCATATTTGGTGGAAGAAATCTCTAGGCAAAGTGTTGAAGGTGCAGCATGGCTTCTCTTGACTGCTTATAGTAAAATCTGAGAAAAGAAAAATGAATTAAAGGAAGAATTTGTAGTCAAAAGGGCAGGAGAACTTAAAGATTTGGAAAATTCTCAGCCTGACCACGTAAAAAGTAAAAGAAAAGAAAAATGAATTAAAGGAAGAATTTATGATCAAAAGGGAAAGAGAACTTCAAGATTTGGTATTCTTAGCCTGGTTTTATAACTGCAAAACTGCAATTACTTTTGCACTAACCTAATAATTTGAGAGTGTTCAGGAGAGAATATCAAGGGTGTGGCCAAGTGAATTTTTGATCAAGAGATTAGTATGGATAGGAGAAAGCCAGATGCTATTCATCAAGACAATGGAAGAATGGCCCAAAAGATGTTTCAGAGATCTTCTAAACTGATACTTCCATCACAGGCCTGGAGTGTCAGGACCTTGAGGGCAGAATAGTTTCAAGAGAGGGGCCCAGGGGTGTGAGGCTTCAGGGCTCACTGCCCAGGGCTGCCTCAAGTCTCTGCTCCTTGTATTTCAATGCAGTGCATCTTGGCCACCCCAGTAGTGGCTCAAGTAGGCCCATGTGGAGCTTGAGCCACTGTTGCAGATAGCACTAGACAGAAATCCTTGGTGACATCCATATGCCTATATACAGAATGTAAGAGCTGTGGTGGCATGGCTGCTTATATCTAGATTTCAAAAGATGCCTTGGAGAGGCTTGGAGCCCAGGCAGTGAGCTGCCCCAGAGTAGATCCACTGCAGAGAGCTCCCCACTAGGAAAATGCTTAGTGAAGCCTTGGGATTAGAGCTACCACTGCAATGGGTTCTACAAAGAACCCAGACCTACAAATAGCCACCAGTGTGCAACATCAGCCTGGGAGAGCTGTAGGCACCTGGCTCAAAAACTCTGAGAGCTGCTGCATAGGAGCTGCTGGACCCGTGGGTCCAGAAGACAGGACATGGAGTCTAATGAGATTATTCTCAAGCCTCAAGATTTAATATTGTTTGCCCTGTCAAGTTTTAGACTTGGAACCAGTTACCCCTTCCTTCTTTGCCATGTCTTCCTTTTGGAAAGAGAATGCCTACCTTATGCCTGACTTGTCATTATGTTTTGGAAGCACGTAACTTGTTTGATTTCACAGGCTCCCAATTGGAGGCAGAATTTGCCTCAGGATGCTCCATGACTTGAGTAGCACCTATATTTATTTAGATGAAACTATGGTCCTTAGACTTTTGATTTGGTGGCTGGAATGAGTTAAGACTTTAGGGAAATAAGAGATGGAATAAAGATGCTTTGCATGTGAGAAGGACGTGAATTTTGGGGACCAGGGGAAGAATGCTGTGGTCTGAATTTGTCTGCCAAATTTACTTGTTGAAACTTAATTTCCAACGTGACAGTATTAAAAGGTAGGGCCTTCAGGAAATGATTAAATCGTCCATGTGGAGGCCTTATGAATGGAATTAAGGTGTCAGTCAAAGAGATTCATACTGCATTTAGCCCCTTTTGCCCTTCTACCCTTTCTACCATGAGAAGACGCAGAAGCAGATGCCATCCTGGAGGCAGAGAGAAGTGCTCATCAGACACTGAATCTGCTGGTGACTTGATCTTAGACTTCTAAGTGTGTTTTGGGGTGTGTCAGGAAAGGCTTCCTAAGGAGTTGACATTATAGTTTCACCAAAAGAGATAAGCAGAAGATAACTTGGGAAAGAATAGGTCTGGGGACAGGTGGTGAGGTTAGAAGGTAAGACTGGGGAGGATCATGTTGTACCAGCAAATGAGGAAAATATTGCAAAGTTGTGAGAATGTGGAACAGTTGCATAGTGTTAGTAATTCAGTGTCAATGATAATATTCAAAAATTTATAGTGAGCATGTGTCGAAGATTAATGTAACACATTAAAGAGGGAACCAGCAGAATGGTAAAGCTGGTTCAAAGGAGCATATGAGAGCTGAAAGCATGTCATCAATAAAAGAAAAAATAGTGATATAAGACTACTCCATTAGATACCAAACTGGTTACTATTCCACATGGCAATAAAACTATGCCATGCTTTGTATATTTGTCCCCTCCAAAATCTCATGTTGAATTGTAATCCCCAGTATTGGAGGGTGGCCTGGTGGGAGGTGATGGGATCATGGGCGTAGGTTTCTCATGAAGGGCTTAACATCATCCCCTTGGTGTTGTCCTGAAGATAGTGAATGAGTTCTCTAAAGATATGGTTGCTTAAAAGCTTGGGTCACCTTGCCCCCCTTCCTTGCTTCTCCCTTGCTCCTGCTCCTGCCATGGGAGGTGCCTGCTCCCCACTTGCCTTCTTCCATGATTGGAAACTTCTGGAGTCCTCCCCATAACCAGAGGCTAGAGCTGTGTGCTTCCTTCACAGCCTGCAGAATCATGAGCCAATTACATCTACTTTCTTATAAATTACACAGTCTCAGTTATTTATTTATAGAAATGCAAGAATGGCCTAATACAGAAAATTGGTACTGAGGAGTGGAGCATTGTTATAAAGATACGCAAAAATGTGGAAGTGACTTTGCAACTTGGTAGCAGGCAGAGATGGGAAGAGTTTGGAGGGCTCAGAAGACAGGAAGATGAGGGAAAATTTGAAACTTTTTAGAGACTGATTAAATGGTTGTAATCAAAACGCTGACAATGATATGGACAACAAATTTCAGGCTACTGAGGTCTCAGATGGACATGAGGAACGTATTGTGAACTAGAGCAAAGGTCACACATATTATGCTTAGCAAAGAGATTGGCGGCATTGTGTTGATGCCCTAGGGATCAGTGGAAGTTTGAGCTTCAGAGTCATGGTTTAAGGTATCCGGCAGAAGAACTTTTCAAGCAGCAAAGTATTCAAGATGTGGCCTAGCTGCTTCTAACAGTCTAAACTCAGACATGGTAGCAAAAAATGACTTGGATTTGGAACTTACATTTAAAAGAAAAGCAGAATGTAGTAATTAATTTATTAATTAATTATTATAAGTTTGTAAAATTTGCAGCCTGGTCATGTGATAAAAAATAAAAACTCATTTTCAGGGGAAGAATTCAAGTGTTGAGGCACTTGGCTCCCTTTTGGTTACACATATATCTCTAGCAAGTGGTGGCAAACTATGTCATAATTTTGTTACCAAGTGGAATATTAACCAGTTTGGTGTCTAATCTTATTTCAGCACTCTTTTTTTTAATTAGTCACATGCTTTCAGCTCTCATATTCTCCTTTAAACTAGCTTTACCATTCTGCTGTTCCCTCTTTAGCATGTTAAATTAATCATTGACACCTGCTCACTATAAATTTTTGAATATTATCATTGACACTGAATTACTAACACTTATGCAACTGTTCCACATTCTCACAACTTGGCAATATTTTCCCCATTTGCTGGTACAACATGGCCCTTCCCAGTCTCACCTTCTAACCTCACCACCTGTACCCAAACCTATTCTCCTCCAAGTTATCTTCTGCTAATCTCTGTCAGCTAAACTATAGGAAGCCTTCAGTTAGGAAGCCTTTCCTGACACACCCCAAAACACATGCACATGCACACACACACAGACACAGACACGATATACACACCTCCCTGATTTTTATACCTTCCTCTCTAGATTTTAGGGAAGAGGTCTTGAAGGAATTTTAAAGACCTTCAAAGCAGCTCTTCCCATCACAGGTACAGAGGCCTAGGAGGTAATAATGGTTTTGTGGACCATTCCCAGTGCCCTGTCACCCTGTGCAGCCTTGGAACACTGCTTCCCACACTTAGGCTGCTTCAGCTTCAGCCAGGGCTCCAAGAAGCCCAGGTACGGCTTAAGCTGCCACGTTGGAGAATGCAAGCCGTAAGCCTTAGTGGCTTCCACATAATATCAAACTTGTCGTTGTGTAGAGTGCCAGAGTGAAGGCTTGCATGAAATCTCCACCTAGATTTCAGAGGCTGCAAGAGACAGCCTATGTGCCCAGGCAGAAGCTCACTGCAGGGGCAAAGCCCTCACAGGAAACCTCTATTAGGGCAGTGCCAAGAGGAAATGTGGGGTTGAAACCCCGCACAGAGTCCCCGATGGGGCACTGCCAAGTGGATCTGTGGAAAGAGGGCTGCCACTCTTCAGAACCCAGAATAGTGGAGCCAACATCAACCTGCAACCTCAGTGTGGAAAAGCCACAGGGGCAGAGCTGCCCAAAGCCTTGGGAGCCCACCTCTGGCACCTGGGTGCCCTGGATGTGAGACATAAAGTTAAAGGAGATTCTTTTGGAGCTTTAGGATTTAATGACAGCCCTGCTGGGTTCCATTGCATGAGACCCATAGCCCCTTTCCTTTGGCCAGTTCCTCCCTTTTGGAATGGGAATGTTTGCCCAGTGACTTGGGAGTAAATAACTTGTTTGATTTTACAGGCTCATTGGTGAAAGGGACCTGCCTTGTCTCAAATGAGACTTTGGACTTGGGACTTTTGAGTTAATGCTGCAAAGAGTTAAGACTTTGGTGGGTGGGTGGGGCATTGGAAAAGGGTGATTGTATTTTGAAATGTGAGAAGGATGAGACTTAGGGAAAGGCCAGGACTGGAATAATATAGTTTGTGTGCTTGTTCCTGCCAAATCTCATGTTGAATTGTAATCCTCAGTATTGAAGCTGGGGCCTGGTGGGAGGTAATGAGATCGTGGTGGTAGATTTCTCATGAATGGCTTGGCACCATCTCCATGGTGTTTTCCTGGTTATAGTGAGCGAGTTCTCGTAAGATCTGGTTGTTTAAAAGTGGGTGGCACCTCCTCTCTCCTTGCTCTCATTCCCACCATGTGAAATGCCTGCTCCTCCTTTGCCTTCTGCCGTGACTGGAAGCTTCCTGCAGCCTCCCCAGAAGCAGATGCTGGAGCTGTGCTTTCTGTACAACCTGCAGAACTATGAACCAATTAAATCTCTTTTCTTATAAATTACCCAGTCTCAGGTATTTCTTCATAGCAATACAATAAGGACCTAATACAAACTATAACAATTATTGTGGAAATTTTTATAGATCTCTACCCATTTGCAACTTACTGATATTTTAAAGTTAACATTTACTTTGACAGAGTCCTAGTCTTATGAATAGTGAATAGTAAGCCAAACAAAATTACTCTCCCCTGGAACATCAGGGGATCATTAGGTAGGTTTGCTAGACAGTGTGCTAAGAAGATATTGACAAGAACTGGAAGTTTTTTGCCTTATTCCCATGCTGGACATGTATTTTTCTAAATACCAGTAGCTGGAATTATAGAGGATTTAGAGATAAGGCTGGTAAGGTAGGCAGGGCTGATGTAGGGGGTTTTGCCTGCTATGGTAGAGTGTGAACTTCATCCCAGTGCAAGTCACTGACTGGTTCTGATCAGAGAAATGATATGATTTATCCCATCCATCCATCCATCCATCCATCCATCCATCCATTTCTTCTACAAATCTTAATTCAGTGTGCCTAGCACTAGCCCCAGATTTGGGAATGGAGGGGTTAATAAGACAAGACAAGCATGTTTCTACTTTTGTGTAGTTTACATCTAGTGGAGAGAGAACCACAATAATTATATCAATTTTCTGGCTGTGGTCAATCTTAGGGTGGTCAAGGAAGACCTCTGCAGGAGTGATAGTGGAAAGAACCAGCTATACAGGATCTGGTGAGGTAGATTCCAGCATGAGGAAATAAGGCAAAGGTTGGAATTAACTGAGTGGGTCATGGCAATAAAAAGATGACATGGGTGGTGGAAGTGCAGGGGCAGTTTGCTGAATGGGCTGAGCATCTGAGAAGCAGCAGGAAGGGGGATTATACAGGGCCCCATGATCTAAATTCTTAGAGTGATGGTGTTTAAGCTGGAAGAAAGACGTGACCTAATTTCAGTTTTTCGGATGATCATTTTGACTGTTGTGGAGGCTGGATTAAGGGACACAGCAAGAGAAGCCAGCAAAAAGAGCAGGATGGGAAGGCTTTGGGAAGACTGTGAGAGATGGCGGGGCCTGTGTCATGGCTTTAGCATGACCAGGTTTCTGCTTTTGAAAGGTCACCTTGTTAGTTGGAGGCTGGAGCCCTGGAGAGGAGAGGGGCTGGAGTTAAGGAATCACTTCAGAGGGCAAGAGAGAACTGATGAGACTCCAGATTAGACAGTAAGAATGGGGACAAAGAAATGGATTGAATGACGTTTGGAGCTTATAGAACATAATTCAGATGCTGCTTCTAATGAGTGCTTTTGGTATCAGAGGCTTCATTTCCATATGCAGTGCCTAGCCAGAGAGGAACAGCTCTCACCCAGACCTTGTTCTCCCTGTTGTCCTCCCCAGTCTGTGTATTCCTCCAAGTGGAACAAAAGGAGTCGTTAAGGAAATACCTGGGGAGGTGGAGGCAGCTCCCTGTAAGAGGATACACGCTCTGCTGTTCCAGGTGTCTCCTGCACCAAGCAGAGATCCATCCTGGTTTTAACAACAACTCCTCTTGTGATGGTCTTATAGGCACCTCCTGTGGTGGTGGCTGAAGGAGTTGCATAACCTGAATAATTTCAAACAGAGAAAAGAAGCCAGCCGTTTTCAAATACACTCCTATTTAGAGCCAGAATCCTACAGACAATAAATAGTAGGGCAGGCGTTTTCATCCCAGTCTCTCTCTCTCAAGCCCACACTCCTCCACTGCTCCTACTCAGAGGCTCAGACTAAGTTCTCAAGGGAGCTGCTTTCAATTTGGTTTTGCAGTAAACTGTCAACCCTGCAGACTTAAGTTGGAAAGCAAAGCCCTAGGGCTCATTCAAGCAGGTACCTGGGTAACCCCAGGCCTCCCCTGTCCTTTTGTTTGGAGTTTTAAAACATTAATCTTATACCTGGAATAGGTGTTTTCCTATGCCAAAGAAAGAATGGCAAGTGGTGGTGAGCTTAGAGGCTTTGTATTTATGCAGGAGAGAAAATGCTGAAAATTGGGGAGCACAGGAAAGCCAGATGAGGTCTCAATTGTTCTAATAAGTACAAGAAAAATGTGATTGTTTTTCCAAGTTCTAGTCTCTTTGGGTAATTACATCCAATGTTATATTTTTCAAGATCAAAAGGTGACTCTTTGGATCTGTGTTGCAAATGAGCTACTATACTTTGCAAGCTAAGTCACCACTGCCTAGGCTGTTATGAGATGGGGCAGGCATACCAGGAGCGCTTGGTCTCAGAAGGATGACACAACAAACTCAGTGAAGCTGGAGACACATCTTTCAAGCAAATTGGTGAGGAAAGAAGGGTTTGAGAATGGGACACATGACACAATCACTGTGCACAGACATCCCAAGTAGGGAGGAGATTTTCAAAGCAGTTCAGCTATGAAGCTCTTCTTTTATATCAAAGGTAGGTCTGTCAGCGACCCTGATTCTCCACCCCAATGTAGCAGCCAAAAGGAGAAGGTGTTCTGTTGCATATATTTGCAAAATGATTTGGAAGGAAGTCTTGTTCCTGAAGTTCCAGTAATTGCAAGCATCTGTCACTAACAAATAGAAAATGGAAATAGCTCAAGAAATAGACTTGTTGAAGTTAGTGCTTGCAAGGCTAAACTTGAAGCAATTTTAGACACAGAGTACAAAGACTCTGCAGTGAGTATATCAACCCTGTTAGAGGAGATAATCCAATGTAGTACAGATCAGTGAAAAGTGTGCGTGCATGTGGGGGATGGGTGAGGGGATAGTTGTGTCTGTGAGGATGTATTCTTGTGGTCTAAGCCATGGCCAGAATGTTATAAATGTAGGCGTCATTATGCGCATTTGACTGGAAGGAAATCTGATGCCCGGAGAAGTTAGCCAATTTGTTTCTGTCATAAATTGAATCCATGTCTGTAAGAATTCAAACCATCTTGCCCATTCACAGATGGGGGTTGGATGCAGCCTGGAGGTGGGCCAGGGGGCAGGCCGACCAGACACCTGAAGAAGTTGTTGAGAACATTAGCAGGACAGGCACCTTCCTCAGCCTCTCTTTGCATACTATTACACATACTATTATACACATCAGCAAAACCAACATTTCTCACACCATGCTCTTAAGTTTATTACTATATTACCAGTACCCCATGAAATATTAGGAAATATCCTAAAAAGAAATTTGGGTTAGATGATCCTTTTACAGGAGGACTTTTCCAATCCTTTAATAGGCTCTCATACATGACAAAGAGGAGATAAAGTATACCGTGTTTCCTAAATTTACTGGATCTTAATGCCCCTCCACCCCCACCTTTTTAGTAGACGGTCTCCACAGCTATAGCTACATTCATATATCGGTCTCCTTCATTTAGTGAATTGTATAGGTAGTTCATTCTATAAAGTGGGCTTAGGTCTTTTTATTTTTATTTTTCTTGAAAACGTTCTGCATTACAAGAGCTTTTACACATTGTATAGCTCAGAATTTTGTTGATCCCATGCACAGAATGGCAGACAAGGGCAGGGAAAAGGGCCTAGACTTGGAGTTTGCAGGTTGAGCTGTGGGGAGCAGGATGCACAGCCTGAAGAACGAATGTATCCAGAGAAAAGGATGCGGGAGTAGCAATCCAGACAAGTGGAGAATGATAAGGCAAACCAGGATTCTTGCAGTAAAGTGGGGAATAAATGGACAGGCCAAAAATATGAGAGGGGGTGAGCCTGCTGTACTGTTTTCCTCCACTCCCCTGCAAAGGATCATGTTCAAACTACTTCTTACCGCTGGGCACCACATAGGCTGCTGCCCAGCAAGAAAGCAGTTAAATAAACTGGGGCTTTGTGGCCACATTTGCATTCAAATCTTGCTCACTCATTCCTGGTTTGTAAGTTTGAGTACATTCCTTCAACTCATCTCTTGACTGCTAAGAACTGTTGAGAAGGTTCAAGGAGGTAATGCATCTCTGGTGTTTAATATACAGTGTGATCTTGATTGGATGGAAGGATGCAAAGTATTGATCCTGGGTGTATCTGTGAGGGTGTTGCCAAAGGAGATTAACATTTGAGTCAGTGAACTGGGAGACGCAGACCCACCCGCAATCTTGGTGGGTACCATCTAATCAGCAGTTAGTGCAGCTTGGGACTCAGAGTGCCTTTAATCTGTCGTAGGCTTTGACTTACTTTCCTCTTTGCCTTCTGCCCCTCTGGCCTTGTTTCTTCCTCTGAGTCTCTTCTTTTCCCTATTTCAGGCTTAGGAATTGTTTAAACCTTGATTGTGGATAACTGCTTTCCTCATAACTGGGACTCTGTTGCTCTGAGAACTAATTATTCCTAACATGGTTAAACTAAAATTGGAAGCTGGGCGAAAGGTGCCAACTCCCCACACCATGTGGCCCTGCTTCCCGGAGGCTGTTTCACAGGCCAGGCATGCAGCACATGGTCCTCTGGTGGGTCTATGGCTGCTCTTCCTGGTAGATCTGCTTTGCTTTGCAACATTGTATTCTGCTAAACAGATTTAAAGTGAAAATTAACTCCTATATGATAGGCCTATTGGCAGTGCAACATTGGGGAATTTTAAATGATATGTATATGGTATTTTTTTGCCACTTGAATTTTTTTGTTGCTCTCTTTTAAAATGTGAATCAAGACTTCCATTGTATATGCTGACATTATGTTACATGATTTTTTTTTTTGCCTGTTACATCTGAGTAAAAGAAAGCTCGGTCTAAAAGGGCTGTTGTCAGCTTCTGGAATTCTGGACAGATGACTTCAATCTATCAGAACACACAATGGAATATTTAGGTGAGCTACTAACACTGAGTTGGAGAACACTGTGCTTTAAAAAATCTTGAATACAATTTGAAAACTTATTTTCCTTCAGATTTATACATGTAATATATTCTTATTGTAAAAACTAGAAATGCAACTATGTATTGTAAAAAAATTACATTATGGCATATTTTCTTTTTTTATTTTATTTTATTGCATTTTAGGTTTTGGGGTACATGTGAAGAACACACAAGATTGTTGCATAGGTACACACGTGGCAGTGTGATTTGCTGCCTTCATTCCTATCACCTATATCTGGCATTTCTCCCCATGCTATCTCTCCCCAACTCCCCACCCCCCGCTGTCCCTCCCCTATTTCCCCCCAACAGACCCCAGTGTGTAGTGCTCCCCTCCCTGTGCCCATGTGTTCTCATCATTCAACACCCGCCTATGAGTGAGAACATGCGGTGTTTGATTTTCTGCTCTTGTGTCAGTTTGCTGAGAATGATGGTTTCTAGGTTCATCCATGTCCCTACAAAGGACACGAACTCATCATTTTTTATGGTTGCATAATATTCCATGGTGTATATGTGATTATGGCATATTTTCTTAAGTCTCTTCTGTCTCTGTCTTCCTCTCTCCTCTCTCTGAAACCAACAGATGATTAGACTGCATACATGGGGTCAGTTTCATTTATTTAACATTACATTTTGGAGAATTTCTGCCTCAGTAAATCATCTCCTGTTCATGATCTTAAAAGCTAGTTTACCACATACGTATACTACAGATTTTTTGACCTGTCCTTTATTGCTACATATGTCAATTGTTGGATGTTTAGGTGGCTGCTAATTTTGGGGGGATTATACATGTCACTGTGATGAACATCATTTCTACCTATCTCTGTGCACTTCTCTAATGATTTCCTTGAAGTTACTTCCTAAAGAGCATGACCTAATTAAACACACTGGATCTCTGGTTCCAGATGGCCCTCCAGAAAGCCAGTAGCAATATGCACCCTCATCTGAGACAGCTGGACGTCCTCTATGCTTCGCCAACGTGGGCACAAGGAACACGAAGCAAAGCAAACACAAAGCAGCTCTGCCAGTTTGATGTGTGAAGCGTATCATCTCATTATTGTGTTATGTTCTATTTCTTTGATTTCACATAAACTTGACTATTTTATGTAGTGTTTATTTTCCATTGATTTCCTTATTTTATAAATTGCCTTATTCATGCCCTTTGCTCATTTGTTTATTGGAGTGTTCACTAGCATGTAGCAGCTCTCTCTCTCATAAATAAAATATATTAAGCCTTCATTCAGTGGATAGGTTACCTATATTTTTTTCTATTTTTCAGTAGTCTTTTAATTCTGTGTATGGTATTTTTAGGTGCTCAGAAGTTTAAACATCTTATCTAGTAAAATCAATCAGGCTTTTCATTTACTGTTTCTTCATTTGTTCTTATGGTTACAAAGCCCTTCCCTACTCTGTCAAATAGCTATTCACTTCTGTTTTCTGTGATGGTTTATTTTCTCAGATTTAGCTGGTCAATTGTTTGCAATCTATTTTAATGTGATGTAAGATGAGGATCTAATATATTATTTGTAAATGCTTAAACAATTGTTTCAGTATTATTTATAAAATAAAACTTTTACACTGCTACCAAATTCTTCTCTTATTATATAAGCAGTATTTATAAATACCTGGGTCACTATCTGAGTTTGTCAATTTTTTCTCTCATTAGTGTCATTTAATTCTTCATTAGTGACGTATTTGTTTGACTGGAAATGTACTTATGTATAGTACTCTCCTTTAAAACAGTATATACTTTCTTCTCTTGATTCTTATGATGAAATATCTTTATTTTGGTGAGCTCTTCAAAAACTTTATTGCAATTTTGATTAGAATTCTATTAAAATGCAAAATAACTTTGCTCTCAGTTTTCCATATACATTTATAAGTTTCTGTTATTCAAGCTTTCTTTTATCTTTATGAAAAATTAATAATTTTCTTCACATCATTCCTTCATATTTCATGATTAATTGATTATTAATTGTTTTCCATTGTTTGTTGTTATGAATTATTTTTTCACACATTAAATTATTGGCTGTTTTTTTCTGTGTATAAAAAGGTAATAGAGTATTGCATTTCTATTTTATAACTATCCAAATTGTTGAGCTCTTTTTATTGTTGATTTTTGAAAATAAGAAATTTTACACAGAAATGTGTTTATATATAATATATTTGTATGTATTTATGATACTTTATTCTCTCACCTTTGGTCAGTGTGTATAAAATGCAGTTAGATAGAAGGAATAAATTCTAGTATTCAGTAATATAGTAGAAAAATGATAGCAATAATTTGTTATATATTTTAATGTCACTGGAAGAGAATTATTGTGATGTCCCCAAACACAAAGATTAATGTTTGAGGTGATGGGTATGGCAATTATCCTTATTTGATCATTACACATTGTATACATGTATCAAAATATCACATGTATCTCAATAATATGTATAATAACAATATGTCTATTTAGAAAAAAAAATAAATAAATTCCTCAAACACTGGCAAAATAATGGTGATCTTGGCAGGCATTCTTTTTCTGCTCCTGAATTTAATGGAAATGCCTCTAAACTGAATTATAAAGAATGATGTCTTGTCTTGGCTTGAAGTAAATAATTTTTGTCACATAAAAGAAATATGCTTTAATTTTTACTTCTACTAAGAGGGTATATTCCCCTACCATGAATAGGATGTTGACTTAATCAAATTCTTTTCCTGATTCTGTTCAGCTAATAAATTGGTTTTTATTTTAATAAGTTATTGATATACCACAATTTTTTAATAGATTCACAAATACTAAACATCCCTTATATTCATAGACTATTCTTTACATAGTCATGCTGTATATTTATTTGAATATATTGTGAATTTAACTTTACCAATAATTGCACTTGTATTCATAACCAATTTATGGTTTTCCTTTATTTTGTACTCTATTTTCAGCTGTTTGGAAAGTAGTTTAAGTATTTCTTTTTAAAAGATTTGAAAGAACTCACCTGGAAAATTATTTGTGCCTGTGATCTTTTATGGACTTCATCCGTTAACAACATTTTCAAGATTTTTTCCATCGATGAAACTTTTTAGATTTTCTCATTTAGTCATGGTCAATTTTGATAATTTATATTTGCTTTCAAAATTTTCCCATTTTAAAAAGATTTCTAAATCCAAATACATGGACTTTTAAATAATATAATTCTCTATTTAAAAACAATGTCTCTGTCTCTTTATTTTACTTTTTCTAAATCTAATATTATGCACGTGAGTTTTCTTGCTCTTTTTCATTGCATATTTTGTATTTTTATTTCTCCCTCAAATTCAGCCCTTGAATTTATTTGTTACTTTTACAATTTTCTGCTTTGCAAATACAGTTGTCCCATGGTATCTTTGGGAAATTGGTTCCAGGACTTACCTACTTGCCCATACCAAATCTGAGGATGCTCAAGTCTCTAATATAAAATAGCATGGTGTTTATGTATTACCCATGCACAGCCTTCCATATACAGTACTTTAAATCCTTCCTAGATTGCTTTTAATAGCTAATGCAATGTAAATTGTTGTTGTATTGCTTTCGGTTTTCATTCTTTTTTATTGTTTTGTTATCTTTTATTTATTTTTTTAATGTTTTTGATCTGAAGTTGGTTAAATTCTCAGATATGGAACCTGGACATAGGGAAGGCCAACTGTAATTACAGTTGTGCGACAGGTAAGAAGGCTTCTGTCAACAATGGACCTAACATATGGTAATGGTCCCGTTAGATTATAATGTGGTTAAAAATTTCTATCACCTAGTGACATTGTAGCCATTGTAATGTCATAGTACAATGCATTACTCAGCTGTTTGTGGTGGTGCTGGTGTAATAAAAACCTATGCACTGCCAGTTCCATAAAAGTATAGCATGTACAATTCGGTACAATTGATAATGATAATAAATGACACTGTTAATGGCTTATATATTTACTATACTATAGTTTTTAATTATTATGTTAGAGTATACTCCTTTTACTTATTAAAAACAACAGTTACCTTTAAAGCAGCCTCTGGCCAGTCTTTCAAGAAGAATTCCAGTAGGTATTGTTATCACAGGAGATGACAGCTCTTAGTGTATTATTGCCCCTGAAGACCTTCTGTGAGACAAGATGTGGAGGGGCAAGACGATGATGATATTCATGACCCTGACTCCGTGTAGGCCTAGGCCGATGTGTGTGTTTGCATCTTTTTAAAAAATCTATTTTATTAAAAAAATTTTTTTTTAAAGACAGGGTTTCACCATGTTGGTCAGGCTGGTCTTGAACTCCCGACCTCAAGTGATCTGCCAGCCTTGGCCTCCAAAGTGGCATCTTAGTTTTTAATAAAAAAAAGTTTAAAAGTGAAAACAAGTAGAAAAAAGATTATATAATAAAGAATAAATAAATAAAATATTTTTGTACAGTGGTGCAATGTGTTTTAAGCTAAGTGTTATTACAAAAGGATCAAAAAGTTAAAAAAATTTAAAGTTTATAAAGTAAAAAAGCTACAGCAAGCTAACATCAATTTATTACTGAAAAATTTTAAAAATTTAGCTTAGCCTAAGTGTACAGTGTTTATAAAATGTATATAGTAGTGTATAGTTATAGTAAGCTAACATTGATTTATTATTGAAGAAAGAATTTTCAAGATTGAATTTAGCCTGTGTACAGTGTTCAGAAAATGTATATAGTAGTGTACGGTAATGTCATAGGCCTTTACATTCACTCACTGACTCACCCAGAGCAACTTCCAGCAAGCTCCACTCATGATAAGTTCTCTATGCTGGTAACTATTTTTAATCTATTAAACTGTATTTTTACTGTACCTTTTGAATGTTTAGCTATACAAATACTAACCATCAGAGGTGCTCAAACCAGAGCGACTCCATCTCGAATAGGGACTGAGTTAAATGAGGCTAAGACCTGTTGGGCAGCATTCTCAGGAGGTCAGCTATTCTTGATCACAATGTGTTTCTGGTTAAGGAATCAGAAACAGACCCAGGTCATGACAGATCCAGGAAATAGCCTATGTCCCAATATCAATATCTTAAGAACAAAAGCATTCCTAATTTAAGAATCAGTCTTGTTTTAAAGATAATAATACAGACTCTTGCCAAAGACAATAATTATACAAAGATTAGCAACCATTTGTCACAAACTCTTGTGGTAGAGCACTTCTTTCTCATGATTTTTATTTTATGTATAAATAAGGATTGTGCCTAAGATGGGCACATTCCTCCATGTTTTTGTTTGTTTGTTTTTTTTTTTTTTTTCCGTAGTCTTGCTCTATCGCCGAGGCTGGACTGCAGTGGCGCGATTTTGGCTCATTGCAACCTTCGGTTCATTGCAACCTCTGCCTCCCGGGTTCAACCGCTTTTCTTGCCTCAGTCTCCTGAGTATCTGGGATTACAGGCGGGTGCCACCACGCCCGGCTAATTTTTTTCTTGGTATTTTTAATAGAGACAGGGTTTCACGTGCTAGCCAGGATGGTCTCATCTACTGACCTCGTGATCTGCCTGCCTCAGCCTCCTAAAGTGCTGGGACTACAGGTGCGAGCGATGGCGCCTGGCCTCCTCCTCTTACTTTCCGGAAGGCCCTGCTCTGTCTAAGGCGTAGCTAGCTCTCATTCCTTTACATTCTTTATGAACTTGCATTCACTATACTCTGTGGACTCACCCTGAATTCTTTCCTGAGCAAGATAAGCAAGATATAAGAGCCTTATCTTGGGGTCTGGATTGGGACCCCTTTCTGGTAACTTCATCATTGTTTTACAATTGCCTACAGAATTCAGTACTATTGATGCTATACAGGCTTGTAGGCCAGGAGCAACAGAATATCTTACATAGTCTATGTGTGCAGTAGGCTATCCCATCTAGATTTGTGTAACCACATTCTATAATGTCTGCACAACAACAAAATTACCTAAGGATGCATTTCTCAGAACGTATTCCCATCATTAAGTGACGTCTATTGCATTTTATGTTATCTTTATTATTTCATTTTAAAAGCATTTGTTAAATGTGCTTTTTTTCATAATTTTTAAATCAAACAGTTTATTTCTTTTAAAGCGATAAATTTGAAGTAGAAATTTAACCACATCCCATGTATAGTTATATGTATAATATTTTCCATTATGATGTTGTTTAAAAAGCAGTTTATAATTGAGATTTTGATTTTTTTTGACACTATCTTATTATTTTGAAAAATTCTTTTTTTGTTTTGTTTTTGTTTGAAAAATTATTCTTAAAGTGATCCAGTCTTTTCATTTTTTTTAAAAGAATGCTGCTAATTTTTGGTTTCTTTATGTTGCCAGGGAATTTGGTCCATAAATTATTGCTTAGTACCGTTTATTGAAATTGCATTTGTGGTCTTAAAAATAACATATATCATTAATGGGGCAAAAATAAACCCATATATCTATGAAATCATTAAAATTACTTAGACTCTTGAGAATGAAGAACATCAAAAGTGACTTGTACATGCTTCAGAAGATATGCAGGTTTTAGAAAGTCAACAGTTAAGTATTTTTGTTTTAGTAAAACAAATTAAGCTTTAGTAGTATTTATTATCTTCTTGATAAGGCCACTCTCACTCTAATTCCAGTAGTTTGATGGCAATGATAGCCCAAGTCTTCACCCATCTCCATGTCGACACCTTTGTTACTCTGCTGCCCTGACTCTCAGCTCAGCCATGCTTTGGCCAGTGGGATGTAAGCAAACCTTATGCAAAGCAGGCTGGAAAATTTCTGGCTTGGCAGTGGCTCACACATGTAATCCCAGCACTCCTGGAGGCCAAGGCAGGCAGATTACCTGAGGCCAGGAGTTCAAAACCAGCCTGGCCAACATGGTGAAACCCTGATTCTATTGAAAATACAAAAAAGTTAGCCAGCCATGGTGGCACACACCTGTAATCCCAGTTACTTGGGAGGCTGAGTTAGGAGAATCGTTTGTACCCAGGAGGTGAAGGTTGCAGGGAGCTGAGATCACACCACTGCACTCTAGCCTGGTCAACAAAGCGAGACTCAGTCTCAAAAAAAAAAAAAAAAAAAAAAAAAAAAAAAAAAAAAAAAAAAAAAAAAAAAAAAAGTAGGCTGGAAAATTTCTTACAGGATTGGGTTTGCCTGCTCTCACCCTCTGTCATTGCCATGAAAACATACCTGGGCTTACCTGCTGGAAGATGAGAGACAGGCGCAGAAGAGCTGAGCTGCCTGGTTTATCCCGGCTGAGGCCGTCGTAGACAAGCTAACAGTCAACCCTTAGACATGGGAGCAAGCTTGGCCAAGGTCAGCAGAGCCTCCCAGCTGACCCCTAGCTCATCTTGGAGGCATGAGTGGGCTTAGCTATAAGTCCGCTGATCCCCTCAGATTTCTGAGCAAAGTGTCTTGCATGCTATTAAGGGTTTGTGGTTGTTTGTTGCACTGTTTTATTTGATTACAAATAACCGATGCTGAAATACTGCATGCTAGGTGTTGTCTATAAGTTTTCTATTTGTGGAAGTTTCTAAACAGAAGCTTCACTGAATCTCTATCCTGCTTTTATCAGCTTTTAGCATGTTGTGATGCATTACAGTTTACCCTTACTAGCTAGGTAGATTTAAAGTAATTTTCTAGCTTTGATAAAACTAGTTTCCCCTAAATAGAAAGGTGAATTATAAAGACTATTACAAAATGACCCGAGGTTGAAGATGATTCCAATAATATAAGTAAAAGTAAACAACAGCAAAAAATAAAACAAAACAAATTCCTCAAACAGAAGAGCAATGCTTTTCTTACCCCTGGTATAAGTCTTCATGAATCCTACTAAGAGGTAACAGCAATGATGGTGAAAACAGATTTCACCAGAAGTGTGGCTAGGTGTATACTGTACCTTGGAATACTATCTCCATGTAATAGGTAGCCCTCGTGATGCTAAAGCATTTAAGAACTAAACATCCAGAGTCTCAAGATAAGTGTAAGCATTTTTTGAGCATGTTCAAGATATATGACATTTAATCCAAATGTATCAAAAATATATAACCCATTTTGAGATTTCTCTTTGTACAGCAAATCCCCAAAACTCACACATTGTAGGAGATAGACTTGTTCTTCCTTTCAAGGTAAAAGTCACTGAAGTTATCCCTAGAAAATCATGACAAACTAAAAGGGAATTCCTTTGTCAAAGAAAAGTGTTTAAAGACAGGTGCTATAGTTTTAATGTCCTCTCCCAAAATTCATGTTGAAACTTAATCCCCAATGTGGCAGTGTGGGTGCTGGGGGACTTTAAGAGGTGATTGGATCATGAGGGCTCTGTCCTTATAAATAGATTAATCCATAGTTTAATGAGTTAATAAATTAATGGCTTTTCATGAGAAGAGAACGAGTAGCTTTATAAGAAGAGAAAGAGACCTGAGATTGTATATTAACACACTCAACCTGATTTCCATGTGATGCCCTGAACTGTCTTGGGCTCTGCAGAGTCCCCAGCAGCAAGACAGTCCTCACCAGATGTGGCCCCTCAACCTTGGGCTTAGCCTCTGTAACTGTAAGAAATAAATTCCTTTTCTTTAGTTTTTCAGCCCTTGCCTCCCACCCTTCCTCCCCATTCTAGTAGTCCCCAGTGTCTACTGTTGCCATCTTTATGTCCATCTGTACGCAGTGTATAGCTCGTACTTATAAGGAAGAACATCTGACATTTGGTTTTCTGTTCCTGCTAGAATAAATTCTCTAATATGGAAGTCTTGCTATATTGAATAAAAATATAGATGCCTCTAAGACGCTTCAATTTTGAGTGTTTATTAGATGGTCTTGCAGCAATTAAGTGTACAAAGTACATTGTGTGTGCATGTGTTAAGCCCTACTGATACATTTTCTAAATGTACTAGAGAAGATAGTTTTTCAACAGTATATTACCTGTTTAATCATGATGTTTAAACTCCCACTGTTCTATGGGTGAGATAGATAAAATATTGTTTAAGTGTAGTTACAGATAGAACACCTCCTTCTACTGGAATAAAACAGATCCTAGAATAAGTCACAACCTACATATGTGGAATTTATTCATTGATACAATTATATTAGGTCGGTGCAAAAGTAATTGCGGTTTTTGCCATTAAAAGTAATGGCAAAAAGTTCATTGATCTGTCCAAAAAGAAAAGTGATAGAGAACACATGGTGATCTCCTGGCAAAATGTTTCCAAGATTCCTCAAACTTAAAAGACAAGTAAAATACATTTTTTTCATGCAAAAAGATAAGCAATTCAAATTTAATGACTTTTTGTCCAAGGCCACATTTTGAAAATAAAAGCACATTAAATCTGCCCTTCAAGATAATGGTAATGTCTAAACAAGTGGGATATTGATTTATACAGAAACTTGTGCTAAGGAAAGAACATTTCAAAAACAGATGGAATGTTTCATTCTTACCTAATTTTGTTGCTGAAAACTATGTCACTTATAATACTTCTTGTATATAAAAACTTAAAAACCTTAGAATAAAAGAAATGCACTTGTTTAAAAAATTCAAACAATTTTGTTGCTTTTTTAGCAAATTTGATTGAAAAAGTTAAAACACAAGAGTGATTCTCCCAGCACAGCACATCTCTGCTAAGAGACAGACTGCTTCCTCAAGTGGGTCCCTGACCCCTGTGTCTCTTGACTGGGAGAGATCTCCTGACTGGGAGATATCTTCCAACAGGGATCCACAGATACCTCATACAGGAGAGCTCCGTCTGGCATCAGACCGGTACCCCTCCAGGATGAAGTTTCCAGAGGAAGGAACAGGCAGTAATCTTTGTGGTTCTGCAGCCTCCAATGGTGATACTCAGGTGAACAATTTCTGGAGTGGACCTCCAGCAAACTGAAGCAGGCCGGCAGAAGAGGGGCCTGACAGTTAGAAGAAAGACTAACAAAGAGAAAGCAACAACAACATCAATAAAAAAGACCCAAACATAAAAACCCCATCCAAAGGTCATCAGCCTCAAAGATCAAAGGTAGATAAATCCAAGAAGATGGGGAAAAACCAGCATAGAAACACTAAAAATTCCCCAAACCAGAATGCCTCTTCTCCAAATGATTGCAGCTCCTCTCCAGCAAGGGCACAAAACTGGATGGAGAATGAGATTGATGAATTGACAGAAGTAGGTTTCAGAAGGTGGGCAACAAACAACTCTGAGCTAAAGGAGGATATTCTAAGACAATGTGAGAAAACTCAGAACCTTCATAGAAGGTTGCAGGAAGTGCTAACTAGAATAACCAGCTCAGAGAAGAACATAAATGACCACGTGGAACTGGAAAACACAGCAAGAGAACTTTGTAAAGCATACACAAGTATCAGTAGCTGAATCAATCAGTCAGAAGAAAGGATATCAGAGATTGAAGATCGCCTTATGAAATAAGGTGTGAAGACAAGATTAGAGAAAAAAGAATGAAAGGAAAAAAATAAAGCCGCCAAGAAATATGGGGCTATGAGAAAAGACAAAAACTATGATTGACTGGTGTACCTGAAGGTGATAGAGAGAATGGCCAAGTTGGTAAACACACCTCAGGATATTATCCAGGAGAACTTCCCCAACCTAGCAAGACAAGGCCAACATTCAAATAAAGAAAACACAGAGAACACCACTAAGATACTCCTTGAGACGAGCAACCACAAGACATGTAATTGTCAAATTCTCTAAGGCTGAATCAAAGAAAAAACTGTTAAGGGCAGCCAGAGAGAAACATCAGTTTACCTACAAAGGGAAGCCCATCAGACTAACAGCAAAACTCTCTGCAGAAACCTTATAAGCCAGAAGAAAGTGGACCAATATTCAACATTCTTAAAGAAAAAAATTTTCAACCCAGAATTTCATGTCCTACCAAACTAAGCTTCGTAAGCAAAGGAGAAATAAAATTCTTTACAGGCAAGCAAATGCCGAGGTATTTTGTCACCACCAGGCCTGCCTTGCAAGAGCTCCTGAATTAAGCATTAAAGATGGAAATGAAGAACTGGAACCAGTCACTGCAAAAAACACACCAAAATATAAAGACCAATGACACTATGAAGAAACTGCATCAAGTAATGGGCAAAATAACCAGCTAGCATCATGATTACAGGATCAAATTCATACATAACATATTAACCTGTAATATGAATGGGCTAAATGCCCCAATTAAAAGATACAGACTGGCAAATTGAATTAGAGTCAAGACTCATTGGTGGGCTGTATTCAAGAGACCCATCTCACATGCAGAGACACACATAGGCTCAAAATAAATGGATGGAGGGATATTTACCAAGCAAATGGAAAACCAAAAAAAGCAGGAGTGGAAATCTTAGTCTCTGATAAAACAGACTTTAAACCAAGAAAAATCAAAAAAGACAAAGAAGGGCATTACATAATGGGAAAGGAATCAATGCAACAAGAAGAGCTAACTATCCTAAATATATATGCACTCAATACAGGAGCATCCAGATACATAAAACAAGTTCTTAGAGACCTACAAAGAGACTTAGACTCCAACACCATAATAGTCAAAGACTTTAACACTCCATTGTCAATATTAGACAGATCAACAAAACAGACAAAATTAACAAGGATATTCAGGACTTGAACTTAGCTCTAAACAAAATGGACCCAATAGACATTTACAAAACTCTCCACCCCAAACCAACATAATATACATTCTTCTCAGTGCCACATAATTGGAAGTAAAACACTAAAATCGATCACATAATTGGAAGTAAAACATTTAGCAAATGCAAAAGAATGGAAATCATAACAAACAGTCTCTCAAGCCACAGTGCAATCAAATTAGAACTCAGGATTAAGAAACTCACTCAATGGCTCACACCTGTAATCCTAGCACTTTGGGAGGCCAAGGCAGGTGAATCATGAGGTCAGGAGTTTGAGATCAGCCTGGCTAGCATGCTGAAACCCATCTCTACTAAAAATACAAAAATTAGTTGGGCATGGTAGTGCATGCCTGTAGTCCCAGCTACTCAGGAGGCTGAGGCAGGAGAATTTCTTGGACCCGGGAGGTAAGGATTGCAGTGAGCTGAGATTGCACCACTTCACTCCAGCCTGTGTGACAGAGCGAGACTCCATCTCAAAAAAGAAAAAAAACCTCACTCAAAATCTCACAACTACTTGGAAACTGAACAACCTGCTCCTGAATGACTATGGGGTAAATAACAAAATTAAGGCAGAAATAAATAAGCTATTTGAAACTAATGAGAACAGAGACACAACATACAAAAATCTCTGGGACACAGCTAAAGCAGTGTTAAGAGAGACATTTATACACTAAATATCCGTATCAGAAAGCTGGAAAGATCTGAAATGAACAACTTCACATTGCAATTAAAAGAACTAGAGAAGCAAGAGCAAACAAATTCAAAAGCTAGCAGAAGACAAGAAGTAACTAAGATCAGAGCAGAACTGAAGGAGATAGAGACACCATAAACCTTTCAAAAAATCAGTGAATCTAGGTGCTGGTTTTTTGAAAAGATTAACAAAATATATAGTCACTATTCAGACTAATAAAAAAGAAAAGAGAGAAGAATTAAATAGGCACAGTAAAAAATGATAAAAGGGATACCACCACTGAACCTATGGAAATACAAACTACCAACAGAGAATACTATAAACACCTCTACACAGATAAACTAGAAAACCTAGAAGAATTGAAAACAATTTCTGGACACATATATCCTCCTAAGACTAAACCAAGAAGTTAGACCAATGACAAGTTCTGAAATTGAGTCAGGAATTAATAATCTACTAACCAAGAAAAGCCTAGGACAAGATGGATTCACAGCCAAATTCTACTAGAGGCACAAAGAGGAACTGGTAGTATTTCTTCTGAAACGATTCCAAACAATATCAAAAAAGGGACTCCCTCCTAACTCATTTTATGAGGCCAGCATCATCCTGATAGCAAAACCTGGCAGAAACAAAAGAAAAAAAGAAAATTTCATGGCGATATCCCTGATGAACACTGATGCAAAAATCCTCAATACAATACTGGCAACCTGAATCCAGCAGCACATCAAAAAGCTTATCCACCATGATCAGTTAGGCTTCACACCCTGGATGCAAGACTGGTTCAACATATGCAAATTAATAAATGCAATTCAACACATAAACAGAACTAAAGACAAAAACCACATGATTATCTCAATAAATTCAGAAAAGACCCTTGATAAAATTCAATATCCCTTCATGTTAAAAAACACTCATTTTTTTAAAAACTAGGTATTGAAGGAATATACTTCAAAATTATAAGAGCCATATATGACAAACCTACAGCCAATACCACATTGAATGGACAAAAGCTTGACTCATTCCCCTTGCAAACTGGCACAAGACAAAGTTGCCCTCTTCCACCACTCCTATTCTAGATTGTGTTGGAAATTCTGGCCAGGGCAATCAATTAAGAGAAATAAATGAAGGGTATTCAAATAGAAAGAGATGAAGTCAGATTATCTCTATTTGCAGATGACATGATTGTATATTTAGAAAACCCTGTCGTCTCAGCCCAAAAACTTAAGCTGATAAGAAACTTCAGAAAAGTCTCAGGATACAAAATCAATATGCAAAAATCACAAGCATTCCTACAGAAAAACAGAGAGCCAAATCACGAGTGAACTCCCATTCACAATTGCTGCAAAGAGAATAAAATACCTAGGAGTACAACTTACAAGGGACATCAAGGACCTCTTGAAGGAGAAAAACAAACCACTGCTAAGGAAATAAGAGAGGATACAAACAAATGGAAAAACATTCCATGCTCATGGATAGGAAGAATCAATATGGCGAAAATGGCCATACTGCCCAAAGTAATTTATAGATTCAGGGCTATTCCCATCAAGCTACCATTGACTTTCTTCACAAAATTAAAATAAACTACTTTAAATTTTATACGGAATCAAAAAAGCCTGTGTAGCCAAGAAAATCCTAAGCAAAAAGAACAAAGCTGGAGGCATCATGCTACCTGACTTCAAACTATACTACAAGGCTGTGGTGATTAAAAAACAGGGATATAGACCAATGGAACAAAACAGAGACCTCAGAAATGACACCAAACATCTACGAGCATCTCATCATCGACAAACCTGACAAAAACAAACAACAGGAAAGGATTTTCTATTTAATAAATAGTGTTGGGAAAACTGGCTAGCCATATGTAGAAAACTGAAACTGGACCCCTTCCTTACACCTTATACAAAATAAACTCAAGATGGATTAAATACATACATGTGAAACCCGATACCATAAGAACCCTAGAAGAAAACCTAGGCAATATTATTGAGGACATGGGCTTGGGCAAAGCCTTATGACAAAACACCAAAAGCAATTTCAACTAATGTCAACATTGACAAATGGGTCTAATTAAACTAAAGAGCTTCTGCACAGGAAAAGAAACTATCATCAGAGTGAACAGGCAACCTACAGAATGGGAGAAAATTTTTGCAATCTACCCATCTGACAAAGCTCTAATATCCAGAATCTACAAGGAACTTAAACAGATTTACAAGAAAAAAACTAAACAATACCATCGAAAAGTGGGTGAAGGATATGAACAGACTCTTTTCAAAGGAAGACATTTATGCAGCCAACAAACACGTAAAAAAAAATCTCATTATCACTGGCCATTAGAAAAATGCAAATCAAAACCACAATGAGATACCATCTCATGCCAGTTAGAATGGTGATCATTAAAAAGTCAGGAACAACAGATGCTGGTGAGGCTGTGGAGAAATAGGAATGCTTTTACACTATTGGTGAAAGTGTAAATTAGTTCAATCATTGTGGAAGACAGTGTGGTGATTCCTCAAGGATCTATTATCATAAATACCATTTGACCCAGCAGTCCCATTACTGAGTATATACCCAAAGGATTATAAATCATTCTACTATAAAGACACATGCACACATATGTTTATTGTAGCACTATTTACAATAGCAAGTACTTAAAGCCAACCCAAATGCCCGTCAGTGATAGACTGCATAAAGAGAATGTGGCATGGCCAGGTGTGATGGCTCACGCCTGTAATCCCAGCACTTTGGGAGGCCGAGACAGGTAGACCATCTGAGGTCAGGAGTTTGTGACCAGCCTGACCAACATGGTGAAACTTCATCTCTACTGAAAAGAGAAAGTTAGCCAGGCATAATGGCACACGCCTGTAATCCCAGCTCTTCGGTAGGCTGAGACAGGGGAATCACTTGAACCTGGGAGGCAGAGTTTGCAGTGAGCTGAAATTGGGCCACTGCGCTCCAGCTGGGGCAAAAAGAGAGAAACTCCATCTCAAAAAA
>NW_016108358.1:0-1455 GCF_001604975.1 Cebus imitator
GGATGAGGGAGGAGGGAGGTCTGTGTGTGATTTCGGATGAGGGAGGAGTGGGGTCTGTGTGTGATTTAGATGAGGGAGGAGGGACGAGTGAGTTCTGTGGGCTAGCCGTTGCTTGCTCGTCCTGTGGGTCTAGTGTGGGACCAAAAAGGCAAGGGTGTCACCACTTACATGCACAAGGGACAGCGCCCACCCACAGTCTGGAGGGAGGAGCTCCCGCATCCTCTGCTAGAGCCAGGGCTGACATCCCCGGTAGCCCCTTAGCCCTGCTCCCTGCCCTCGGCATGGATGCCGAGGCACGTGTCCGAGGGTCAGGAGGTGGCCTTGGAGCCAGGCTGACAGCCGCAGCGCTGGCCAGCCCGTGCTGCAGAAAAAGCCAGGGACACGGATCACACTCGGGAGTTAGTGTTTTGCTCCCGGCAGTGGCACGGTCGAGGGCACGTGGAGAAGGACAGAGGAGTGTCTGTGCTTCTGTGGAGGAACACGCCTGGTGTACGCAGGGAAGCCAGACGGGAGGAAGGCAGAGGGGAGGATGGCAGGGAGGGTGGGTGCGGGCATGGAGGCTTTGGGTTGTGGGTGCTGAGAAGGGGTGGGAAGCAGATGGATTTGGGAGCTTGACTGGCAGCCTCGGCCCTGAGGGTGGAGGAGGAGGAGCACCCCTTGAAAAGTGCCCAGGACTCAGGAGGCAGCGCCAGGACAGATGGAGCCGGGACCCTGCCATCACACAGCCGGCCCTGGAGGCCCAGTGCAGTGGAGCGGGCTCCGGGGAGTGTGGGGTGAGGACGGGGGCCAAACCCAGAGGCACAGAGCACCGGGCTTCTATTCCACCTGGCCCCAGACCAGACTCCAGGAGCCTCGGGCTGGGCAGAGCCCTGACCGCACGTGAACTCGGCTTGCCCTTTGCATGAAATACAGGAGTGAAGGCAATGACAGCCTCTGTGGCCCCTGCTCCAGCTCCACTCAGTTACCCAAGGCCATTTCCACTAGGGACAGTCACGTTTTCATAGACAGCTGGAAAACATTGGAGGTTCAGCTTTTAAAGCAGCAAATGGGCACGCTGAGAGGGAAGAATTACCAGCATCACCGGGGAGCTGGCGTGTGGGAGAACCCCTGCTACTTCCTCCCCAGAAAGGCACTGGAAGGGGCTGCAGCAGGCCCGTGAGCTGGCGGTGCCCTGAACATGGCAGGGTGGGTGACCACTGGCCCTGGCGGCCGGAGCTCAGGGGCCCTCCGATTCCAGAAGTCCTGGCTGGGCACCACGTGGAGGGGGTGGCACTCCCACGCTTCAGCTGCACTGGACATCGCCGGTGATGTGGCTCCTGGTGGCAGCTTAGCAGCAGCAGGGCACATGGTCCCCGACCTCAGGACCCAGGTGGGCCACAGAGTGGCTGCAACTCCCGGGAGCCCCTCAGCCCCTGCTTCCCTCAGCCCCCCGCTTCCCTCAGCCCCCGCTTCCCT
>NW_016108358.1:1910-12660 GCF_001604975.1 Cebus imitator
TACCGCCGATTTAATTCCTGTGTAATTAACGGCGGGGCGTGATGTGATTAATGAGATTCCCCAACACGTTTCTCCGGCTCTCACTCCTCTCTCCACTCCCCCCTGATACTTCCTTTCTCCTTCTGGTCCACACACGCTCCAGGCAGAAGCTGACCGCTGTCCTGGGTGACTGACCACCTTTGCAGAGGCCACGCCAACACCCGCATGCGTCTGCTCTGTGCCTCAGGACTTCTCATGCCCCGATGGACATTCCCACGTGCTGCAGACCACACGGGACACCCAAGGGGCTGGGCATCCAGCCCTCCTCTCTCTTTAACACGGGGTCCTGTGAGGGCAGGGGGAGCCTCTTCCTGGCCCCGGTCATGCTAGGCATTTTGCACTAGCCCGATGCAGAGCGGGGGCTTGGGGAATACTCACAGGTGACGGCTTGCCTGGCAACTCTCAGCACGGTCTCTGCCCTGACACCAGCTACCTCTCCACCTGCCCACACTCCTGCCCTTCATCTAAGGCTCAGCCGTCACCTCCTCCAGGAAGCCTTCCAGATCCCAGCTTAGGCCCCCCACTGCACCCTGGGAAACTTTGCTGCACCCTAGGGATTGTGCCGCCTGTGACCCTTCTCTTCCTAGAGTCCAGGCTCAGGTCTCAGGCACCTCCGAGGCAGGGCTCCTCTGGAGGCCCTAGTGAGGATGAAGGGGGTCACCCAAGGCCGTGGACAGACGTTGCCAGGTGTGGAGAGAGTGTGAAGTGGATGCCAAGGGAACACTGGGCTGCACCCCCAGCCTCTGTTCTCAGATGCCCAAAGCCAGAGCAGCAGCCCGAGGGATGGAGGGACCAGAGCCAGATCCCTTTGCACGGGGACGTGGAGGGAGCGTGGCCCGCACGTAGCCGGTCCCAGCTGGTGTTTTCCCAGCTGCCAGGGGAAACTTTCCTCTCCTTCTTTTCTTTCTTTCTTTTTTTTTGAGATGGAATCTCTCTCTGTTACCCAGGCTGGAATGCAGTGGCGCGATCTCGGCTCACTGCAACCTCCGCCTCCCAGGTTCAAGCAGTTCTCCTGCCTCGGTCTCTTGAATAGCTGGACTATGGGCAGCAGCCACCATGCCCAGCTGATTTTTGTATTTTTAGTAGAGACGAGGTTTTACCATGTTAGCCAGGATGGTGTCGACCTCCTGATCTCATGATCCCACCTCTGCCTCCCAGAGTGCTGGGATTACAGGCGTGCGCCACCGCACCCGGCCTGGGGGAAACCTTTTAATTTGGTGTCTGCGGGTCTCCTGTTACGCTGGTTTACAATTTAATGGCTCCTTTGAAAAATGCCTTTATTACTTTTATTTTTAAAATGATATTTGTTCCCTGCAACTTTTAGAAAGTTCCAAATTCAGAGTAAGAAAAAAAAGAAAAAGAATCACCTGGAATCTCGCCATCCAGAGAGGAGTTTGGTGTATTTCCTTCAAACTCTACATTTGTTCAAGAACAGAATTACATGACTTACATGATCCTATCACTTGCTGTTTGCATTTGTGCACAGAAATTACCCTGGAGAATACTCTATGTTGATAAACATAGATACAGCTTCCTTTTTCTCTCCCACTACACACACACACACACACACACACACACACACACACACTCACTTTTCCGTCTATCGTGAGGGCTGTGATAAATTATGGATGTGCACTGGGTTACTTTGCCAGCTTCGCTGTGATGGACGGGTTTGGTTGTAGTTGTGCAGAATTTCAGCACACCGCTGCGGTAGGCGTGCCTGTGTGCTCGTGTGAGTGCTTCTGCAGAGGGAGTTCTCACAGGGGCACTGCCGGGCCAGAGCCTGCAGGCATTGGCGTCTGATGGGCGTCCTCACGCCCTCTCCCTGTCAGTGGTGCCCTGTGCATTTCTGTCTGTGAGACACAGGGGGGCACAGCCCCTCGCCCAGACACCATCAGGCGATGCCAACCTCTGTCACACAGGCGCTCTGGGAAGCAGGAACTGCCTGCTCGCTGTTTCCATTTGAATTTTTAATTCTTCAGTGCGATGACAATGTTCTCATGTCTTTGTGGACTATATTTTACAGTCAAAGAAGCAAACTAGATGTTTGCAGCCTCACAAAAACCACTTTCAGACAGGTAAAAGATCCACACGTTTTAAAAGCTCATGAAGTGCTGCTGAGTAATGTGTTGTGAGGGAAAGTCCCTTCTTAGCGTGACGAGGCCAGGAAGTATTTTTAAGAAACACAAAGTTGGTTGCATTTTTAAAGTCAGTAAGCTAAAAAACCTCATGAAAGAGAAACAAGATGTTTCTAATGTACATACAAACTCATATGAGACAAATTTAAAAGGAAAAATGGTAAAACTCCAGCAGAATATAGGGAGAAGGGGCATGAACAGGCAACTGATGAAGTAAAATTGCCTCCTCTGACCCTTTCTCAGGAGGCTCAAGGAGGATAAAGCAAGAGGCCAGGGGCTGCGGCTGCTTCCCAGAGAAAGGCAGAGTGGATTCCTGGGAGGACGGGCTGTCCTGGGGCAGCAGAAGCGCTCACGACAGGCACACGGAAACCAAGCAGACAGCAAGGCAGTGATTCACCGTGGAAGAGGATCTGTGTCAGAAAAGCAGGGTGCAGAATGTTGGCAAAGGGTAATGCTCACGGTGGACGCGGAGTCAGCCCACCTGCTGTCTCACTCAGTGGGGGGCCGGTGGGAAAGGTGAAGCGTGGTGTGGGCAGGGGAAGATGGCACAGGACTGTCATCTTCTGGAGTAAAAACTGAGGCAATGTCTGATATTGAAAACTCAAGTCAGTACGGTCACGTACCAGCGACCGGAATGGAGGCTGGGAGAAGCTTCCGCGGGGAGAAGCTGCCGCGGGGAGAAGCTGCCGCGGGGAGAAGCTGGGGGTTGAGGGGTGAAGTCTGAGCAGCTGGTTTGCAGCAGAAGGCTCGCTGCCCTCAGCATGCCCTGGCCCATCCTCCCCTGCATCCGGAGCAGGCGGGCGTGGCTGGGCAGTGGGCTTCTCCCGTGGGATGTGAGTGCATCCCGGGCAGGCCAGTGGTCAGAGGTGGCCTGTCCCTCTCCACAGCACAGCCGGCGAAGCCCCACCCTGACCTGGCAGATCATGAGCAGGGTGGAGAGCAGGAGCTGGACGCGGAGGCTGGAGGAAGCGGTGCCTCTCCAGCAACACGGAGATTTTAGTCTAGGAACCGTGAGGAAGCGTTTCATTGCACTAAGAGCGTAAAGAAAAACAAGTACTTTTTTTTCCCCCATTTATTTATTTTATTGCATTTTAGGTTTTGGGGTACATGTGAAGAACATGCAAGATTGTTGCATAGGAACACACGCGGCAGTGTGATTTGCTGCCTTCCTCCCCATCACCTACATCTGGCATCTCTCCCCTTGCTATCTCTCCCCAGCTCCCCACCCCCCACCGTCCCTCCCCTATTTCCCCCCAACTGACCCGAGTGTGTAGTGCTCCCCTCCCTGTGTCCATGTGTTCTCATTGTTCAACACCCGCCTATGAGTGAGAACATGCGGTGTTTGATCTTCTGCTCTTCTGTCAGTTTGCTGAGAATGATGGTTTCCAGGTTCATCCATGTCCCTACTAAGGACACAAACTCATCGTTTTTGATGGCTGCATAATATTCCATGGTGTCCTTATGAAAATATGCTCATCATCATTGGTCATCAGAGAAATGCAAATCAAAACTACATTGAGATACCATCTCACGCCAGTTAGAATGGCGATCATTAAAAAATCTGGAGACAACAGATGCTGGAGAGGATGTGGAGAAATAGGAACACTTTTGCACTGTTGGTGGGAGTGTAAATTAGTTCAACCATTGTGGAAGACAGTGTGGCGATTCCTCAAGGACCTAGAAATAGAAATTCCATTCGACCCAGCAATCCCATTACTGGGTATATATCCAAAGGATTACAAATCGTTCTACTATAAGGACACGTGCACACGAATGTTCATTGCAACAAGTACTTTTTAACAGATGCATGCACAAAAGGCATTGGGTGATGTTTGCAGCTGTGTTCGTCATCAATGGCTCATAACAAGTTATCTCAAAACTTAGCAGCTTTGCACAATACACATTTACTATCTCGCAGCGTCTGTGGTCAGGAATCTGGCCTAGGGAGAGAGAGGGCGGGAGGGAGGGAGAGCGGGAGAGCTTGCCCCGGACAGACAGACGCTGCAGCCTTTTCAGAAGCCGTGCGTGTGGGGGGCTCGCCTCCATCGCCTCCATTCTGCTTTGTGCTATTGTTAGAAGCCCGTCACTCACAGCCAGGCTCAGGGAAGAGAACTCAATTCACCTTCCACCTGTTGGGGGAGAACTTTCAGATGATTTGTGGGCCAACTTTTAAAACCATCACACCAGATTTTGGTGTTAAAGCTTCTTGTGAGAAATAGAAAATGAAGAAATCTTTCTCAATATAACATGAATCATACATTCTATTATTAAAAGCCAGCAGCAAGTGCTCTCCTAAACGTAGCACATGGATGAAAGGTGATGGGACTGAAGGCCAGGTCTCGGGAAATGACTGTGTCCGGATTAAAGCCATTGCTTGAATGATAATCGTGTGGCTTAGGTGGCCACAGGCAGTCATGAGAATAAGGAGTTGGGGCCAGACCTCCTCTCTGGAGAGGATAAGACTGTCTGTTCTGGGGGAGACTCTCCTGGCCCTCTGTGGTGTCCCAAGGCACTTAGGTAAGGCCCCTTAGTGACACCATGTCAAGCCAGTGGCCTGAAAGTCCCTGGGAAGCCCAGGGTCCCTGGGAAGTGGACTGCTGGACCCCCAAGTGTGCTGTGAGGTGCTGTTTTCCTGCTGGGGTCTGCTGGGGGTGGGAGGGCAGGCTGCGCCAGGACAGGAGTGGGTTTCCTGCCATCGGTCACCCTGCAGGAGATGAAGACTGGCCACGGCGGGCCTTGGTGCACATGAGCTGGCCCCTGGAGCCAGGTGAGGGGCTGCCCGGGGATGCCTCATGTAAGGGGTGCAGGGGGCGAGTGGGCCTGGGGCCCCGCATAGCCACAGCTCTCAGAGCTGCCAGCCAGGCCAGTTCCACTCCCTCTCCTGTGCTGGAACATGCAGCGTTCCAATGTTCTTTGAAATGAAGTGACCCAACACTCCTTGACTGAGGGGTCTCAGTCAAGGCTTGGGGGTGCAGTGGGAGCCCTGAGGTCCAAGCCACAGCCTCAGCCCTGTCAGTCAGCCACAGCTCCTTCCCAGTCAATCCAGAGCTGAGGGTGGGGACAGGGAAAGCCCTGGAAATGCCACGAGTTTGCAGCAGTTTGCAGAGGCCTGTGACCATGAGGAGCAGGCGATGGCGGGAGCAGAGGAGGGGCACTGGCCAGGCGGGATGGCCGGGTAGGCAGAAAGCAGGGCTTCCCCACCTGCACCCGCAGTGTCCTGGCCTGGACCGTCCCTTGCTGTGGGGGCTGCCTTGCACACCCTGGCCTCTCTACTCACCAGATTCCAGAACACCCTCTTCCAAGGTGTGGCAACCAAAGACATCTCCAGGCTGCATAAAATGTTAAGAACCACTGCATTAGTGTTAGCTCCAGTCTGGCTGACCTAGAAGTGACCAGGGACTCTTCGGGGGCCACTTATGACTCATGGTCACATCCCCTGGATGGCCAAAGGCTGTGGTGAGAAATGGGTGCATACTCTGGGGAAGAAATTCAGTGACAATGGTGAGCAGTGATTGATGGGCGGTGATGGACAGTGATGGGCAGTGACGGGCAGTGACGGGCAGTGACGGGCTGTGACGGACGGTGATGCGCGGTGACGGACGGTGACGGGCGGTGACGGGCAGTGACGGACGGTGACGCGCGGTGACGCGCGGTGACGGGCTGTGACAGGCGGTGACGGGCAGTCATGGGCGGTGACGGGCTGTGATGGGCTGTGATGGGCAGTGATGGGCAGTGATGGAGAGTGATGGACAGTGATGGACAGTGATGGACAGTGATGGGCTGTGATGAACAGTGATGGGCTGTGATGGGCAGTGATGGGCAGTGATGGACAGTGATGGACAGTGATGGGCTGTGATGGGCAGTGATGGACAGTGACCTGCAGTGATGAACAGTGATGGACAGTGACCTGCAGTGATGAACAGTGATGGACAGTGATGGGCTGTGATGGGCAGTGATGGGCAGTGATGGGCTGTGACGATGGGCTGTGACGAACAGTGACGGACAGTGACGGGCAGTGACGGGCTGTGACGGGCTGTGACGGGCAGTGACGGGCTGTGACGGGCAGTGACGGGCTGTGACGGGCTGTGACGGACAGTGACGGGCTGTGATGGGCTGTGACGGGCTGTGACGGGCAGTGACGGCAGTGACGGGCTGTGACGGGCTGTGACGGGCAGTGACGGGCTGTGACGGGCAGTGACGGGCAGTGACGGGCTGTGACGGGCAGTGACGGGCTGTGACGGGCTGTGATGGGCAGTGATGGGCTGTGATGGGCAGTGATGGGCAGTGATGGGCAGTGATGGCCTGTCATGGGTAGTGATGGGCTGTAATGGGCAGTGATGGACAGTGATGGGCTGTGATGGGCAGTGATGGGCTGTGATGGGCAGTGATGGGCAGTGATGGGCTGTGATGGGCAGTGATGGGCTGTGATGGGCTGTGATGGGCTGTGATGGACAGTGATGGGCAGTGATGGGCAGTGATGGACAGTGATGGGCTGTGACGGGCAGTGACGGGCTGTGATGGACAGTGACGGGCAGTGACCTGCAGTGATGAACAGTGATGGACAGTGATGTGCTGTGATGGGCAGTGATGGGCTGTGATGGACAGTGATGGGCAGTGATGGGCAGTGATGGGCTGTGATGGACAGTGATGGGCAGTGATGGGCTGTGATGGGCAGTAATGGGCAGTGATGGGCAGTGATGGGCTGTAATGGACAGTGATGGGCAGTGATGGGCTGTCATGGGCAGTGATGGGCAGTGATGGGCAGTGATGGGCAGTGATGGGCTGTGATGAACAGTGATGGAGAGTGATGGGCTGTGATGGGCAGTGATGGGCTGTGATGAACAGTGATGGACAGTGATGGGCAGTGATGGGCTGTGATGGGCTGTGATGGGCAGTGATGGGCAGTGATGGGCTGTGATGGGCTGTGATGGACAGTGATGGGCTGTGATGGGCTGTGATGGGCTGTGATGGGCAGTGATGGGCTGTGATGGGCAGTGATGGGCTGTGATGGGCTGTGATGGGCTGTGATGAACAGTGATGGACAGTGATGGGCAGTGATGGGCTGTGATGGGCTGTCATGGGCAGTGATGGGCTGTGATGGGCAGTGATGGACAGTGATGGGCTGTGATGGGCTGTGATGGGCTGTGATGGGCAGTGATGGGCTGTGATGGGCTGTGATGGGCAGTGATGGGCAGTGATGGGCAGTGATGGGCTGTGATGGACAGTGATGGGCAGTGATGGACAGTGATGGGCTGTGATGGACAGTGATGGGTTAAATCTTGTTTTGAGAAGAAAAGGATCCAGGCAGATTTGGAAGACAGGCCAGGTTCCAAGCAGCTGGGGAGGGAAAGAGAAGAAGCAAGACCCAGGCACACACCCAGCATGAGGACAGGTTGGGGTGTGGACCCACAGGCAGCAGGTCTGGTCTGGGACACTCTTGGCCTGTGGCAAGTCTGCTGCCCAAGCTGGGGACAGAGGCAGGCTGGGGCTGGGGAGGTCCTAGAGCTGCAAGCTGGTTCCTACTTCATCCTCCCTGAAGCCTCATCCTTAGTCCCAGCTGGTCCAGCAGAGGACGTCAGCAAGCTTGGAGCCAGCATGAGTGGAGGGGGCTTCCCAGTGTGAGCCACATGCCCCGCCCTACTGGGAGCAGAGCCGGAGGCAGCCCCTGACCCCTGCACCTCAGCCCAGAGAGAGAGGCAGGCTGGTGGGCTGCAGGGATTCACTGCAGGGTGTGGAAAGCTCCGGAACAGATTCAGGCATTATCCTCCCACAGTTCTGGAGGCCACAGGTCAGAAATCAAGGTGCCAGCAGGGCTGTGCTCCCTCCAGAGGCTCTAGTCGGGGAGCTTTCCTGCCTCTTCAGGTTCGGTGGCTCTGGCTTCCGTGGTGTTTGGCTGTGCTGCTCTAAGCTCTGCTTCTGTCTCCACACGGCCTCTCCTCTACGTGTCTGTGTCTCTCCCCATCTTCTAAGGACACTCGCCATTGGATCTAGGGACCACCCTAAATCTAAGGTGATGTCACCTCAAGGTCCTTCACTAGTTAGATCTGCCAAGCCCCTATTCCAAACACAGCTGCACCCTGGGGTTCTGGATACATGTTGCTATTCACCCCACTTCTGGCCATGCAGAAGAGCACAGGCAGGAGGAATGGCCTGGTTCGGGGGGAAGGGCTCAGGCCCCGTGCTCTCTGTTAGGCCTGAGAAAGCAGCAGGTGAAGGGGAGCTTTCCTCTTCCATCAGAGACATTTTTAAAGCAGAAAAGCAGAGGGGATGTGAATAACTTCTGAAATTTATCAAATTAATGGGCACATGGAAGCCCAGCTTGCAAAAAAAATTCATTTCAAATCCCCTAAATCTTAACTGTGACATTCAGTGAGTTTCCAGGGGCTAAATGCTGAGTGCTAATCCCATTTCCAGTATTCGCAATCCAATCTTAATTAAATCTGCACCACACCAAATTACTTTAACTGTGATCTTCCAGTGAAAGGTATTATGAGAAGTGTATTCTCTCTTCTTATTTTAATCAGATTTCATAATTTTCAGAGGGACATGCTGGTGGAAAGACTGTTTGTTTAGAGGTAGGGAGGAGTCTCTCCAAATCTCATCAGTGGCTCCCATAAAGAAAGAGGAGGGTGTCTTTAATAAGACTGATTCCTTCTACTGGTTAAAAAGTCAACAGTATGCCAACGTGTGGGAGAAGATATTTGCAATGCACATAACGGCAAAAGATATACAAGGACAAATAACAAAAGCCAGACAGCCCAGTGGAAAAATGGGGAAACGCTTGAAGAGACACGTCACGGAGAGCAAGTCCCACGGCAGATGGAACGTGGGGCGTGTGGCCCCTCACTGGCAATCACAGAATTTCGCCCTGCAGTAGCTGCTGCCGTGCCCAGCTCAGATTCCCTTAACTGGTTGCCATTCCCGCCCCTGGCAGCAGCTTGGGCTGCCAACAACTCACAGCTGCCACTCCTGTAAATAATTGCCCTTGGCCCAGCAGAAGCCACTTCATCAAGGAGCTGTGCCCCACCCCCAGGGCAGACCAAGGACAAGGACTAGCTAACATGAGGAAGCTACAGGGCAGCCCCTGCCTTACAGTGGGGCCAGGTCCCAGGTGCATTCACATTCCTCAGCTCCCCTGAAGTTGGGCTTGAGGTGAACTCCAGCTGAGATCACCTCCAGCTCAGCTTCTGCCCCGATTGCTTAATTCACATCCTGGCTTCTGAGAGTCACTTGGACAAGAACCCTCATCTCAGGCTCTGCTTATAGGAATACCAGTCCCAGGACACCTATTAGGATAACTACTATTAAAAACAGCAACAACAAACCCTTAAAAACAAACAAGTCCAGAAAGTAACAAGCATTGGCGAGAATGTGGGGACACTGGGACCCTGTGCGCTGCTGGTGAGAATGTAAAATGGTGTAGCAACTGTAAAGAAGTTTCTCAAAAACTTAATCAGAGAACCACCATATGACCATGAGTACCGCTTCTGGACGTATGCGCCAAGATTTTAAACTGGGGCTCAAACAGATATTTGTACACCCATGCTCACAGCAGCCTTACTCACAACGGCCAAAAGATGAAAGCAGCCCGCTTGCCCGCTGAGGAATGAGTGGATACAGGTGTGGAGCACACATACGATACGGTCTGAGTCCATTCCATGTTGCTCTCACAGAATACCTGAGGCTGGGTAATTTACAAAGAACAGAGATTTATTTGGCTCACGATTCTGGTGGCTCCAAAGCCTAAAATTAGGCAAATGCATCTGGCAGGGTGCTCATGCTGTGTCCTCTTGTGATGGAAAGTGGAGTGGGGGGCGGTGAGCAAAGCCATCACCTGGTGACAGAGGAAGCAAGAGGGAGCCCAGGAACCCAGATTTCCCTGACCACAGCCCGCTCTCTGGTAACTAATCCAGTTTTGGAAGAGCAAGAAAGAACTCACGCGCTCCCGAGAGAGGGCATTCATCTATTCATGAGAGATCTGCCCCCACGACCGGAGCACCTCCCACTCCGCTCCACCTGCCAATACTGTCCTACAGGGGATTAAATTTCAACACGGGTTTTGGTGGAAACGAGCCACATCCAAGCCACAGGAAATGGGCTATTACTCAGCCTGAAAAAGGTTGGAAATTCTGACACATTATACAATGGATGAACCTCGAAGAATTATGTTAAATGAAATAAGCCATTTACAAAAGGACAGATATTGCTGCATGATTTGGTTTATGAGATTCCTGGAGTAGTTACACTGATGGAGAAAGAAAGCGTAATGGAGGCTGTCAGGGGCTGTGTTTAGTGGCTGCAGTGTTTCAGCTTTTCAGGATGAAGAGTCCTGGGGATGGATGGTGGTGGCTGCACAGCAATGTGAAGGTACCGAGTGAAGGTGAACGTGAAGGTACTGAGTGAAGGTGAAGGTACTGAGTGAATGTGAAGGTGAAGGTACTGAGTGAAGGTGAAGGTACCGAGTGAATGTGAAGGTGAAGGTGCCGAGTGAATGTGAAGGTGACGGTGCCGAGTGAATGTGAAGGTGACGGTGCCGAGTGAATGTGAAGGTGACGGTGCCGAGTGAATGTGAA
>NW_016108358.1:17586-38129 GCF_001604975.1 Cebus imitator
GAGTGAATGTGAAGGTGAAGGTACCAAGCGAATGTCAATGTGAAGGTACTGAGTGAATGTGAAGGGGAAGGTGCTGAGTGACACCAAAGTGTACACCTAAAAACGGTGATAAATTTTTGGTGCATTTTACCTCAACTGAAAATGTTTCCAATAAAAGCAAAAGAAAAATTCACCTCCATCCAATGCACTGAGTGACTAGCATTTGAAAGGCGGACACGCCAGCTGCTGCCAGGCTGGAGGAAGGAGGCCTCAGACATCACGGGTGAGGGCACATCACTTCGGCTTTATCTAGAAACCTGAGGTTACACAGCTGTATGGCCCTGCTCTGGCACTTCTGACCATCCACCTGCAGAGATACGCCTACAGGAATGCTCGTGGCTGCGCTGTGTGCAGTTACCAAAAATGGGGATTTCAAAAGAGAGCGGATATCCAGTTCCATAAAGTGGATGCCTAGCCAATGGATTATTACATTGCGGTGAAAACAAACAACTATACCCACAGGCTTCCACAGAGATGAATCTCCCAAATTTATCTATGAGAGTAAGAAGAGAGACAAAAGATTAAGTATGTGCAGAAAGGAAAAAGTTCCTCTTCAAAGTTTCCCTTCTTGTTAAAAAATAATAATAATAAATGTTAGAAATCATAGTTCACTGTAAAGACTAACTTTCTCCAAAGCCTTCTTGCTTTTTGCTAGTAACTCTTAGTGAAGCCCTACCCTATGCAGCCCTGGACATGCCCACAGGCACGCAGCGCATTCTAAGCCCTTGTACTTTAACCAGGATATTTATGCTATTACCTGCCTGAGTCCTTTCGCAAGCAACTTCCTCTCCCTTCCTCCTTTGGACTTCTTGTCCTGTGTTCTTCATTGCCTTTACCTATTTAGAAAAGCCTTAAGTTGTTAGCCAATTGCGTTTAGTTTAGATTGTGAGGTCCGGCTCCAACCAGCAGAGGTGGGACATGGCAGTAAGGACCCAGTGCACGCGGCATAAATATGCCTGCCTTTCCTCTGTTCGTTGTACTCTCATGGCAAGATGGCTAACGAGCAGTGCCATTTCTACAGAAAGTAAAATTGCTTTGCTGAGAAAACTGAAAAAATGCTGATTTTTCCGTGTGGTACCTGGGAACAGGCATTCTGTCTCTAACAATATGGAATGAAGATTTCATGTACAGTTTCTGCCACACTATTTGAGATGCAAATGGACACTGCAAAACTTTAGAAAAGCCACGATGTGTTTGCCCCAAAAGTTAAAGAACAGCGGCCACCAGGCACGGAGCGTGGCTGTGATTAGAGAGGGGCAGAGGGGGCAGAAGGAGGGCATCTGCGGAGACCGACCGGCGGGCTCCGAGGCTCCGGCCATGCTCGAGGACTTGACTGCGAGGTGGGCTCGTGGCTTTTATTTACCGTTGTCGTGTACGGTTATGTAATATGTACTCCTCTGTGTTTGTCAGTAACAACAACGAACAATGATCAACCTCATTCCAAACCATGTCCCTTGTTTACAGCTTATCTTTTACAAATAGTTTCCATTAAAGAAATCCATGCAGGTCCTTCTCCAGTGGGTTGTATCCGTAGGAAGACAAATATTCAGACAATTGTTCCAATCTGATGCCGGCTCGCCACACGGCGCGAAGCACACACAAGCGTGTGGTCCGTGACCTACGCACAGGCAGTGCCTGGGCCGTTCGTAGTCTTGAGCGTTGGCCTCTCCCATGTCTTGGCTTTGAGGAACAGGGCCGTGACTGTATGAGTTCTTGCACTGCTGTAAACACCTCCGACCGGGTAAGTTATAAAGGAAAGAGGTTCAACTGGCTCACAGTTCCGCAGGCTGTAAGGAAGCATGACAGCTTCCGGGGAGGCCGCAGGAAACTTTCAATCATGGCAGAGGGCAAAGAGAAAGCAGGTGCATCTTACGTGGCCAGCGCAGGAGGAGGTGGGGCAAAGGGGATGCCACACGCATTGATATGACCAGATCTCATGAGAGCTTGCTCATGGTCATGAGGGCAGCACCCGTCTAACCCAATCACCCCCACCACACCCCACCTCCAGCACTGAGGGTTACAGCTGAGCCCAAGATTTGGGTGGACACAGCCGGACCGGCTCAGCCACTGAAGCCTCACCACTGTCTGTTTAAAAATAGTCTATTTCCAGTAAAATGGGTGGGAAACAAAACTAAAATTTTCAAGGAAATAAAATAGCATGGTTTAATTCCTTTGCCAAACTTGTTTCCAGGAAGACGCAGAAGACATTGGCAGCTGGTGAAGAGACATGTGTAGACAGGAAGGGGTTTCGGGGCCTCTCCTCAAAGGACAACAGGTGCAGAGGGGCGGGCACTTGGGAACTTTGCCTTCACATTGACATCAGGCTCCCCTGACCTGGGCCAAGGGCTGCCCACAGACCTATGCTGGCACCTGCTGTGCGTGACAGAGACAGAGAAAGAAGGGAGGGGGGAGAGGAGAAAGCGTTTTCTGCAAGTTCTGCTCACAGGCAGGAAAGAGGAGGAGAGAGGAGCTTTGATGAGGCTGCTGTTGTGAGTGATAGATACACTGAGGTGACAATGACAGAAAGCGGAGGGGGCTGTGCACAGGTGCCTCCGGAGAGAAGAGAGGACTCAGTGTGGAACAGGCCGACCAGCCACGCCATCAGGTGTCGGGGAGGGGAGGTCCTTGCCCGTCTGTTTCCTCCGCCGGACCCGTCTCCCAGACCCTCTTCCCTCTCCTCTCTTTGCCGAATTCCACTCCAGCTCTCAGCTTGGACAGCATCCTTAGGAAGCCTTTCCTGCTTCCCCATGGCACCCATGCTTGACACTCTGCTTTCTATCTTCCCTGAAGCTGCGTCTTGTCCCTGACAACCTGCAGGCCGCTAACAGCCAGCATGGACCGGAACCTCCACTCTAATGCCAAGGCAGTGCTCAGCAAGTGTCAGCTGAATGAGGGGGTGAGGGGTGGTGTGCTTGAATGAGTGTGGGTCCTGGGTGGGCCACCAGGGGTGGGCTGGTCCCAGAGCCACCCAGATTCCCCAAGCCCCTCTGACTTTGGGGAATGGGTAGGGAATGGGAAGAGTGGGGAGTGGGGGCCACAGACTGCTCCATCCAATGTATCTGGTCAAGATTTATCAGGAAATTGTCTGAGATCTTACTGTTTTCCCTAGTATTGGACAGAATTTCCAAAAAATAATGTTTTAAAAATTTGTAATTGTCTTCAGAGTGAGGCAGAGCCACATCCAGGAGGCTGCGTGGCAGTTTCTGGGCAGAAGTCAGAGCCTCAGCCTGGACGCGGTCTCACCTCCCGAAAGATGCCAAACACCCCCCATTCCATGGGACTCCAGCCTCGGGAGGCAAGCTGGAAGCCCACAGGAAGGCCGGCTCCCTGCCTGCCCTCCGCCACCTCCCTGCTGCAAACCAGAAGGTCTCACTCGACTGAGGAAGTTTATTTTGCCAAGGTTAAGAATGCACCTGTGACAGCCTGGGGAGGTCCTGACAACTCGTACCGAGGTGACAGGCACAGCTGGTTTTACACATTTCAGGGAGACATGAGACATCTGTCAACATGTGTACGATGAACATGGGTTTGGTCTGGAAAGGCGGGACAGCGCCAGGCAGGGAGGGGCTACCAGGTTGCGGGAAGATAAAGAGACAAATGGTTGCATTCTTTTGAGTTGCCGTTCGCCCTTCTAAAGGAAGCAGTCAGATATGCATTTATCTCAGTGAGCAGGGGGATGACTTTGGAGTTCTGTCTGTCTTCGTCTGCAAGGAATTTCCTTGTGGATGAGTTGTGAGGGAGGTGTGTAGCTGTTTTATCTCAGTAGCTGTCTTTCTTAAGAATAGAATCAGGGGCAGGTTTGCCCCAAGTAATTCCCAGCTTGACCTTTCCCTTGGCTTAGTGACTTGGGGGTCCTGAGATTCATTTTCCTTTCACACTGGCCTGCCCCGTCCTCCTCAGAACCAGCCTGCCTGCACCCCGAACCCAGCACGCCTGTCTCCTCTCCTCTTCTGGCCACAGGGTGTGGTGGGAATGTGAACCCTGGCACAGGTCAGGCCCAACAAGGCCCCGGTGACCTCCACAGGGACAGACTCTCCGTATGGGGGACTGGGTAATGCTGGCCCGGCAGACAGGACCATCTGTACTGTGCACTTTTATGGGGCATGAGGGGCATTGAGGGGGCTAGCTCTGGGTGAAGCTCTCCCAGGCCCCAGCCATCCCTACCACCTTGCTACCACCCCCGAGCTGCCCACAATCCCAAGACTGAGCCTCCACACTGGCCTTGGCTGTGACTGATGAATAGGTCGCAGGCTATGCAAAGACGGAGGAGCTGGACTGCTCTCAGGGGCTTTGCATGACAAAGATTCTACTCCTCTTTGATTTTATTGAGAAGGTTGTGAGCTGAGATTTAAGTCAGAAATGGGTTGAAAAACCTGCATCCCATCAGCTGTTATAAAAAGAAAGCACCAGAAGAGTGATAGGTGCCGAAAGACATTTGCAAATGTCAACATTTATTTTGAATAAACAAATGCATAAAGAAAAAATCTTACTAAACCAGGAAGAGAAAGAACATCGTGTTGGGGTGTGAGGTGAACGAGGCCCCTCCCAGAGCCATTTCAGATGAGAATTTTTTCAAATCTGCTGGAAAACATGAGCTCTCTAAAGATCTGGGGGAAAATGGGGCAAATGGGAAAAACGGTACCAAGACCAGTGAACGTGAAGAAGGGCTTTTAAGGCAACAGTGGCCGAGGTTTCTGTTTCTCACGTATGGCCAGAGTATGAGGTGCGCTCAGAAATGGGCCTCACACGGTATGCTTAGGAGTAAAAGTCGGCACGTGCTTTCTGGAAGACACCTGATGGGACAAGAGAAAAAAATAAAAATCGCTTTGCTCAGCCGTTGCTCTTTTAGGAAATCATAAAAGGGAATCACTCAGGCAATGGTCAGAGGTAGACATAGCACAGTGCAGCCAACCAAAGCTTGAAGAGAGCCTGAAGGAGGACGGAAATGAACCATTGGTCTTACATGGTGGCAGACAAGAGAGACATGTGCAGGAATCTCCGGTTCGGAAAATCCGCAGATCTCGAGAGATCTATTCCCTCCCCGATCTGACCTGCATCCCAGGTCACTCTGGGATGAGGCTGAGTGAGAACAGAGTCCCAACCGAGAGCAAGACCTCTTCCCACTGCGGCACCTGCTGGAGCAAAGGCCCTGCCTACTGCCAACCCTGCGTGGTGTATCCACTTCTAAGACAGGCGCCTGGAGTGCGAGGGACCCTCCGCCAGCCCCACCATGCCGGATGGAGAGAAGAAATTCCCAGGCCAGCAGGCTCCGCTTCCTTCCAGCCTGTGAGCAGCAGCCCCAGGACCGCGAGCGCCGGAGCGCCGGGTCATCGCTGTACGGACATATCCCCATCCACGCGGCGCTGCTTACATCTCACAGCGCCACCCCACTGCATCCCCCAACAATTTCACCTTCCTTCTGCAGCCTCACATAAACAGCAAAACCTACAAACCTACAGTCTCGCAAGGGTGTCACCCTGGGAAGTAGGAGGAAGGAGCCAAGTGCCAGTCATTTCTGGAAAGCACTTCATGACCTGGGTAACCGTGCAACGCACCCTTCATCTAGGAAAGGACTGGGTAACCATGCAACGCACCCTTCATCTAAGAAAGGACTGGGTAACCGTGCAACGCACCCTTCATCTAGGAAAGGACTGGGTAACCGTGCAATGCACCCTTCATCTAGAAAGGACTGGGTAACCGTGCAATGCACCCTTCATCTAGAAAGGACTGGGTAACCGTGCAATCCACTCTTCATCTAGGAAAGGACTGGGTAACCGTGCAATGCACCCTTCATCTAGGAAAGGACCGGGTAACCGTGCAACGCACCCTTCATCTAGGAAAGGACCGGGTGACCGTGCAACTCACGCTTCATCTAGAAAGGACTAGGTAACCGTGCAATCCACTCTTCATCTAGGAAAGGACCGGGTAACCGTGCAACGCACCCTTCATCTAGGAAAGGACCGGGTGACTGTGCAATTCACGCTTCATCTAGGAAAGGACCGGGTGACCGTGCAATGCACCCTTCATCTAGGAAAGGACCGGGTGACTGTGCAACTCACGCTTCATCTAGGTAAGGACCGGGTAACCGTGCAACGCACCCTTCATCTAGGAAAGGACTGGGTAACCGTGCAATCCGCCCTTCATCTAGGAAAGGACTGGGTAACCGTGCAACGCACCCTTCATCTAGGAAAGGACCGGGTAACCGTGCAATGCACCCTTCATCTAGAAAGGACTGGGTAACCGTGCAATCCACCCTTCATCTAGGAAAGGACTGGGTAACCGTGAAACTCACTCTTCTTCTAGGAATGGACTGGATAAGTGTGCAACCCACCCTTCATCCAGGAAATGAATGGGTACCTGTGTAACTCATCCCTTATCTAGGAAATGACTGGGTACCTGTGAAATTCATCCTTCATCTAGGAAATGACTACGTAACAGGGAAACTCACCGTCCATGGGATGGTTGCTCCCTGGGCACTGGAGCCAAAATGCCCCTAAGGGAGTCTCTATGTCAAGGGACCTGGAAGTGCAGAGCTTGAAGCCTCTCACGCCCATCCATGCCGTGCCTCCCTCACCCAAGGGGGCTCCCTGACACTGTTCCCCTTCTTCAGGTCTCAGAACCTCTGTATTTATTTCTACATAATAAATTATTCCAAAACATGGCAGCATAAAATGATGAGCACTTCTTACCTTGCTGACTCTGGGGAGTGGGGATCTGGACACAGCTGAGAGGGTGCCTCTGGCTCCAGGGCCCCCCTGAGGCTGCAGTGGAGCTATTGACCAGGGCTGTGCTCTCATCAGAAAGCTCAACTGGGGATAATGACTTCCAAGTTCACACACGATCCTCAGCAGGAATTTTTCCTTGTGGGCTGTGGGCTGGAGTCCTCCTCCACTTCCCCATCTGTGGGTCTCTCCATGAGGCAACTCATAGCATGGCAGCAGCCCCATTAGATTGAACAAGAAGAGTACTCATCAGGGCAGGCAGGACAGAAGCCAGGGTCACTATAGATGTATCTTGGAAGTGACATCCCATCTTCATGGCCAAACTGGCAATGTCCCAGGTCCAGACACACTAGGGAAGAAGGCAGAGGATGAACACCAGGAGGGGATCATCAGGGGCCTTTGTCACATGGTCAGCCCCTCAGGCAAGTGGCTCCTCCAGGCAGTAAGCCCAGGCATGGGCGTCATCCAGAGGTGCCACCACAGGGTCCTGCCTCTGGGGACATGGACGAATGGGGCTTTCCCCTCCGTCCACGGCATGACTCAGTCAAGGCAGCCCCAGTGATGCCCTCCTATCCTTGGGGCTTGGCAGTTTCAGGGCCTGCTGGCTGAAGGGCTGCCTGAGATGTGGCTTCGGGAAATACGAGTGGAAAGCTTTCCCGGGCTCCCATTCCTCATGACGGTGAGGCAGGTGTGGAGACTTTCAATTTTCTTTTTAATCAGGGTGGCACCCACTGGGGAATACCTGCCGGGTCATTCTGCAGAGCCCTTGGCAAGGCCGAGGTCCTGGGGAGGCTTCATTAAACCTGTAAAAGCTGCCAGGGCCCACAGAGCAGCCGCTCCCCGGCAGGACCACTCAGCGTGTGTCTCAGCCCCCACAGCCACGTCTCCCCTCCTGACTCCCTTTGCGCCCCTCTTTGCTCTCCCTTCCCTCATGCATCCCACTCTCCTGACCACCCAGAGAGCCTCCATGCTAGCCCTGCCCCGCCCTTCCTGGCTGGGTGCTTGGCCCTCTGCTTCCCAGCAGCTTCCTCCGGGTTTGGAAATTGCCTTTGCTCCGTCACCTCTGACACGCACTGGGGGCCTGTGTTGGTTGCACCCAGGCAGAGCTTGACTTAGAATGGCCCAGGATGCCGTGGCAGAGAGGATGTGCCTGGTTTGTGCAGGGCAGAGAGGTGGGCAAGGACGGCACGGTGCACCCCGGTGCTGGGCTGGGATGAGAAGCTGGGGGTGTGTGTGGGGAAGGCTGGCTGTGCAGGAATGGGCAGCGGAGGTGGGGCAGGCGGCCCGGTGGGTGGCTGTGGGCAAAAGTACCCACTGTCGGCACCACGTGACGGCTCCCCTGGCCGATCTGGTTCTCATGCAGCCAGATAACTGACTCCATCGTCACCAACAAATAATTTAAAACAGCAGAGTTGGGGAAGTTTCATGTTGTGGCCGTGTAACAAATTACCCCCAAATGTAACAGTTTCATACTTTTTTTTGAGACAGGATCTGTGCTGTTGCCAGGCTGCGGTGCATAGGCGTGATCTCAGCTCACTACAGCCTCCGCCTCCGGGGCTCAAGCCATCCTCCCACCTCAGCCTCCTGAGTAGCTGGTCCACAGGTGAGCACCATCAAGCCTGGCTAATTTTTGTATTTTTTGTAGAGGCGGGATTTTGCCATGTTACCGAGGCTGGTCTTCAATTCCTGGCTCAAGCAATCCACCTGCCTTGGCCTCCCAAAGTGCTGGGATTACAGGCATGAGCCACTGTGCCAGACCCAACACATACCTATAAGCTCCCAGTGCCTGTGGGTCTGGAATCTGAGCGCGGCTTAGGTTGCGGCGTCTTGGTGTCTGCCAAGTGTGTCATCCAGGCATGGGCTGCCGCTGCAGTCATCACAGGGCTGGTACGGGCGCACCTGCTTCTGAGCTCACACCATGGCTGCTGCCAGGATCTGGGTTCCTGTGGGCCACCAGAGGCACCTGTTCCTTTCTACGTGGGCCTCTCCACAGGGCTGCTCACAAGGTGGCCACCAGGTACCCTCGGAGGGAGTGAGGGAGAAAGAGGGAAAGGCGAGGTGGAGAGGGTAAGAGATCTCTTGGAGAACCAGCAAGACAGAACCTGTCTTTTTGTAACTCAATCCAGGAAGTGACATATTCTGCTCTTTAGAAAGGAGTCGCTAGGTCCAGCCCACACCCCAGGGGTGGGGATTACACAAGGGCCTGAGATACCACAGGGCAGGGCTTCAGACCCCATCTCAGCAGCGGGCCTGGGAGTCCCTGGGGAGCTGGGGGGGTGGGGAGGGAGGAGAAGCACAGGCCTGGACAGGAGGGGGTGCCTTTAGGGAGGAGGAGATGTTCGGCTTCTAGACAGGAATTAAAAAATGAGGACACGCACGTAGAAAAAAGAATCGATGTAAATCTGTCTGCAATCTTATTTTTTCACTCAATATTTTATGGATCCTGTTTTTATGTGGTCCTCACTGGTGGAAACAGCTTTTCATAAATCTCCGTCTGGGCTTCCCAACAGACGGTCAGCAGTTCCAGTCCCAGGGCAGGCATGGGTGGGGCCAAGACAAACCTTCCCCTGGGATGGAGTGCAGCAGGAGCCCCCCCCAGAGCATGGGGTTGGGGGAGGCCGCTCCCATCCTGCACTGGGTCCTCCTGGGTTACAGGGGCCGGCAGAGAAAGTCAGGCAGCGCGGGCTCCTGTGTCCGTCTGTGCTTCCTTTTCTGGTGTATGCGGCTGTTTCTGGTGTTCCCGCCCTTGTGCTCGCCCAGGCGCCCCTGGCCAGAAGGACCCCTGCTTGCCCAGGATCCCAGGACACTGCAGGGTCTCGGCCTGCCTCACCCAGTCAGGGGCTCTGGGCCTCAAGACCCACCCGGACGTGGGAGTTGTTTCGTGACCTGGTTCAAGCCTGACTCCAGGCCTAAACTGCTCTAAACCTTTGCCAAGAGCTTCCATTTCCCCAGCTGCTCCTGGGTCCCATCCTGTGGCCCCATCACCATGGCAGCCTCCTAACAAAGGGGGAGACTTGTCCAGGGGGTGCTGCCTCCTCTCGTGGCTGCCGAGCTGGTCTCGTGATTTGAAGAACGCAGCGCATTTTCTTCTAGGGGTGTTTTCTTCCCTTGTTACCCAGGGAAGCTGCTGGACATACAGAGCTATTTTAAAGGAGCAGAAATAGAACAGAAGAAACAGTCTGCCTGCACTTCCTTGCTATTCACAATATTCCCCTCTGGGAAGTTTTGATGGTGGGAAGGCTGAAGGTGCTGGCTGGCTTGAAATACTGGACCTCCCTGGAGGGGCCCTCTGACCCCATGTGTTGATTAATCTTACTCTGGACCATCCACGGTGCTGACTGCACTCCCCTTGGTGGACGTGGCCACGCACGCTTACCCGGGTTTCTCTCAGAACGTGGTTTCTTTGCCCAGAGTTGCTTCTTGCTCTCCTTGTTTCTTCTCCAGTGAAAATGGACATCTCCCTGGTCACTCAAGCCATACTGTAATGGCTGAAAACACTTTCAAGGAGCCAGCCAACAGCCATCAGCAGGGCTTAGGAAGCTCACACTTGGGCAAGTCAAGTGCTCCCTGGAGGTTGCAGAGAGACAAGATCACTTGGGCCATTTCTGTCACAGCTAACTCACTATTCACACAAACAGATGTGAAACCATGACCTTCCAGAAGATTCTGCCTAGTCATCTATGGAGGCTTGGGCACTGTGAACACATCTGTTATGTCTGTTACAACCTTCCCCGGGAAGATTAGGGATCTTCTTAATCCCTGCCAACGGCTGCAAGTGGCTCCTCTCTTGGGGCTGTCAGCTGGTGCCCTCATCTGTGCCCTCAGCTGCCCCTGAAGGCTTCTTAATTGCAAAGCCAGGTTTTCACATCCTCAGCATCTAGAGCACGAGCTCCTGGGATCCCTATTCATGATGCCTGCAAAGAGGGTCCCAGACAGTGGCAGACACCAGGGGAAGCCTCCTGAGTACAGAATGCGTTGAAAGCGGAAGAAGCTGCTCTCTAAAGGGGACAGCAGAGCTGGAGACCTTCCACATGTCTGGGTTGCTCTTCCCCCAATAAGAGGCCGTGAGAAAAGAGGGCTGGACAGAGCAAGGGTGAGACTCAATGAGATCTCACCAGGATGAGATCAGCGTCGTGGAAGAGCATCCACGAGACCCCGCAGAAGCTTTGTAACGGGAATGCCTCATCCCCCGCGAAGGCGCCCAGACCAGGATCTTCAGCCCAGCACTTTGACAACTCCAAAGCAGAGAGATTGCCATTCAGAGACCTCACAATCTGGACATACTGGGAAGGTGGGGAATAAAGGGAAACCCAGAGTAGAGATTGTTCCAGGAAGCACGTAATACAGACAGAAAACATAAGCTTTCTTGGTGGGATGTTAAAGTTGGGGAGGCTGGGGAGACGGGCATGCTCACACACTGTTGGCAGAAGCATGAAGTGGAACCAGCTTCCTGGAATATAAGCTCTGTAACAAAGCGGAAGGGCTTCTAGAAATGCACCTCAGCGAAATAGATACCGGGGAAACGTATGAGGATGGCCACCACAGCGTTATTCAGAACGCTGATACAAGTGGAAATACCTAATGGGCATTTCAGTGCCCCCTTCCCTCAAACACACACACACACACACATAAAAAATCCCAAGTAAACAGAAAACCAGTAAGGATGTAGAAGACTTGAATGCCCTTATCAAAAAACCTGACAACTAACATCTGGAGACCCCTCCACCCAACAGCAGCAGAATACATATTCTTGTCAAGTGCACATTTGAACCAATATAGGCCATATTCTGTATCATAAAAAAATGGCTTGGCCAGGTGCGGTGACTCACACTTGTAATCCCAGCACTTTGAGGGGCCAAGGTGAGCAGATCACAAGGTCAAGAGATCAAGACCACCCTGGCCAACTTGGTGAAACCCCGTCTCTACTAACAAATACAAAAATGTGCATCTGTGGCTCCAGCTACTCAGGAGGCTGAGGCAGGAGAATCACTTGAACCCGGGAGGCGGAGGTTGCAGTGAGCCGAGATTGAGCTCCAGCTTGGGAGACAGAGCAAGACTACATCTCAGAAAAAATATATATACATAAAATGTACATATATATATATATATATATATATGGCTTGAATTTGAAAGCATCCAAGGAATACAGAGCATGTCCCTTAGCAAAAATGGAATTAAATATAATTCAATAACAGAAGGATATCTGGAAATTCACAAGTATCTGGAAACTAAATAACACACCGTTTAATAACCTATGCCTCAAAGAAGGAATCAAAAGAAAAACAGTGTAGGTGAAAGTGAAAACACAGCATGTCGGAATGTGAGGTGCTGGTAGCGTAGCGTCTATAAAGCACTAAATGCCTGTGTTAGACAAGAAGAAAGCTTTCGGATCAATGACCTAATCTTCCACTTTAAAAAACTAGAAAAAGAAGAGCGAACTAATCCAGTGTAAACAGAAGAAAAGGATTCATGATTAGAGTGGAAATCAATGAAATAGAAACCAGAAAAAAATAGAGAAAAGTCCATAAAACCAAAAGCTAGTTCTTAGAGTAGATCAATAAAAGTGATAAGTCTCTGGCCAGACTTATGAGGAGAAAAGAGAGAAGACACAAATTACCAATATCGGGAATGAGGAGATGACATCATGACAGATCCTACTGACACCAAAAGGGTAGGGAACATGCTGAACAGCTTCATGCTAATAAATCTGACACCTTAGATAAAATGAGCAAGTTCCCGAAATTACAAAAGCTCACTCAAACTTTTGTAATTTTGAAATACGTACCTTTGTAACCATATATCTGTTAAACAAATTGAATTTATAATTAAAAGCCTCCCCACCAACAGAACTCCAGGTCCAGATGTCTTCTCCACAGAATTCAACCAAATATGAAAGGAGGAAACTACACCAACTCCCCAGAATATTGAAAAGGAAAGAGCATTTCCCCAGTCATCCTAGGAATCCAGCATTACCCAGTGAGTAAAATCAGACAAAGACAGGTGCAGTGGCTTACACCTGTAATCCCAGCACTTTGGGAGGCCAAGGAGAGCTGATCACTTGAGCCCAGGAATTCAAGACCAGCCTGGACAACATGGCAAAACCTTGTCTGTACAAAAAAATTATCTGGGCGTGGTGGCACACACCTGTAGTCCCAGCTACTCAGGAGGCTGAGGTGGGAGGATCACTTGGGCCTGGGAGGCGGAGGCTGCAGTGGAGCAGAGATCGCACCACGTCACTATAGCCTGGGCGACAGAGTGAGACCCTGTCTCAAAAACAAACAAAAACAAAAACAAGAAAACTTCAAACTACTATCTTTCTGATATAGATTACTACAGACCTCACAATTCTTAGTCAAATTTTAGTCAACTGGATTCAATAATACATAAAAAGAATAACTCATTATTACCAAGTATAGTTTCCCCCAGGCATGCTGGTTTAGTTTGACATTTGAAAATTGATATTAAACTAAAAAAGGAAAAAAAAAAAAAACCATATGACTATCTTAATAGATGCTGAAAATGCATTTGACAAAACTCAATATTCATCTCTGATAACAGCAACAAAAAACAACTCTGAGCAAGTTAGTAACGGAACAGAACGCTCACAACCTGCAAAGCACATCGATGACAAGTCCACCGCTAACATCACACTTACACGGGGAATAACAATGTGTTGCCTCTAAAATCAGAACTAAGGTGAGGACACCTGCTCTCACCCTGTCTATTCAGCATTACACTGGAGGTTCTCATCTGCTTAATAAGTCAAGAAAAAGAAATTAAAGAGATCTAGATTGGGAAAGAAGTTAAACTGTTCTTCTTTATAGACAGCCTGATCGTCTGTGTAGAAAATCCAATGGAGACTACAAAAAGTTATTATAACAAGTAATTAACTCATCAAAGTAGCAGGATAGAAAGTCAATGTATCAAACTCAACTGGGATTCCTGTATCCTGGGAACAAATAATTGGAAGTTGAAATTTTAAAATTTCATTGACAATAGCATCAAAATATGAAATGTTTAGGGAGAAATCTGAGAACGTGTAGAACCTATACTCTGAAACCACAAAACATTGCTGAGAGAAGTTTAAAAACTAAAATGTGGAGTGAGACCCCATGTTCACAGGCCAGAAGAGTGTCGTCCAGATGCTGACCCTCCTCATTGTGATCTGTTTTGTCCACACGGCCTTAATCAGAGGTCCCGTCAGGATCATTGGAAGATGCTGACAAGCTGATTCACTTGGAAACGTACAGGGCCCGGAATGGCCAAGGCGACCTGGGAAAGAAGAATGAAGGCGGAGGACCGACCCTACCTGCCTTTGAGACTTGCTATAAAGCTGCAGTAACTGGGATATCAGCGTCAATGTGGACAGATCAATCAAGCAGAGTCGTGCAAAAAATAAACCTCCATATGTATGATCAACGGACTTAGGACAAAGACACAAAGATCATTTGGTTTATCAGATCTATCAGTTTATCAGAATTTAGTTAGCCGATTTTGAAATAAACGTTTAAAAATGATGCTGGAGTTCATTGATATTTATTTGAATTTCAAAAGTTTATTTCAGGTGGGAAGGGTGGGAGGAAAGGGTTAGTGAACACGGGAGGCATGTGGTGGTGACGGACACACCCGTCATCTTGTTTGTGGTGCTGACTTTATGGGTCATACGTGTGTTAAACATGACCAAGTTACCTTTAAATATGTGCAGTTCATGTACGTCAAAAACTGCCTTCAAGGCCCTGATGGATCCCTCCTCCATTTACCCCTGAATTAATGCCTACGACTGTCCCTTGCTCAGTGCCCTGGACCAGAGAGGACTCAGCTGTCTGCTGGCCAGGCCCTCACCTCAGGGCCCCGTGCCTGCTGTTCCCTACGCCTGGAATGCTCGTCTCCCGATCTCTGCTTCAGGGACTCTCTCCCCAACACCTCCTTAGGCCTTGGCTCGCGTATGACCAAGAGGCTTTTCCTGAGCATCACCCTACTTAAAAATCCCTATTCACCTTCCCAACACACATGCACACACAGGCACACACGCACACACATACACATGCATGCAGACACACACACACACACACACGTGCGGGCACACACACAAACACACGCACACACACACACATGCACACACAGGCACACAGGCACACACACACAGGCGCGCGCGCACACACACACACACACACACACACACACACGGTCACTCCTGATCCATTTGTCTGCTTTGTTTTCATCCACGGCACCCATTAATGTTCTATGTGTTATATTCATTCTTTAGCTGTCATCCCCTACACACATACACATGCACAGGTGCACACACACACACACACACACTCTCACACACACACACACTCACTCATAAAAGCTCCACAAGGGGAAGCAGCTACGCCCCTCTGTTCCCTCTGCATTTCTGATAACTGGAACAGTGCTTGTTGCGTCTTAGACATCCAGTATACATGTGTCGAATTGAACAGAATAAGTGACTAAATGCTTCTTGGCCATCCCTAAAGATATACCTTGACTTGGCGATGTCATACAACTGTTCAGAAAGGATGAAATGGGTTTATTTATAGTGACCGTCCTCTCAGCATGAATGGGGCTCAAGGTCGACTTCACTTCAACATCTCCTGGGTTCCCATGGCCCTATCCTAGGAGGCCTCAGGAAGGGCAGGGAATCCTGCTGACGGCACCAAGTGTCTGCGTCTGCAGCTGCCCCAGCCTGTCCCGGGGCCCTGAGCAGACGGGAAGCGGATCACCAGCTATGCCTCCCCGTGTGTGACCCTGAGCGGCGCCCACCCGTCACCCCATTGCCCCTTCCTTTCTCCCAAAGCTGTTAGGTCAGAAATGGAGGTGGCGGGTGAAGCATGAGAAGGGGCCCATTTATCATTATGTTAGTTTCTACTAATTTTTAAGATTTAGGCAGAAAAGTTTAATAAATTAGAAATTTTTCCTTCTCACTTGCGATGCATTTTTAGTAAAACTGTACTCTGTCTCCAAACCTGAACATGAGTACGAGGGAAAAAAATCTAAAGGAAAAAATTCACACGATCAGGTTAAAAATCCACTTTTCTAAATTTATTTCAACTCCCACTTCCGTCGATGCCACAACAAACCCTGAAATGCTGTCTCTACACATGTAAAGACGTCCAAGGTGCACTAGCTAAATCATACAGGTCAGAGAGCAAATACAGAAAGCAGGCTTCAAGGACATAAAATAAATTGTACACCACAAAAGAACACGATAATTGTAACAGTGATTAACCAGATGAGAGTGGAATTGTGGGGGACTTTCTTTTTTATGTTATACATTTCTGTAAAGTTTGAACATTTAACTTCAACCATGTATTACATTTGTAATGGCTGAATAGTAACAATATTTCCATCTTGGGGGAAAACCCCACACACCAAATAGGGGAAGGAAACATTTGGAGTTATTCTGGGCCTTCTAAACATTTCAAGTAGGCAACCGGATATGGTTTGGCTATGTCCCCACCCAAATCTCATCTGATTTATAGCTCCCATAATTCCCACATGTGGTGGGTGGGACCTGGTGGAGAGAATTGAATCATGGGGCAGTTTCCCCCATACTGTTCTCATGGTAGTAAGTCTCACGAGACCTGATGTTTTTATAAGGGGTTTCCTCTTTCACTTGTCTCTTATTCTCTCTTGCCTGCCGCCGTGTAAGACCTGCCTTTCACCTTCTGCCATGATCGTGAGGCCTCCCCAGTCATGTGGAACCATGAGTTCGTTAAACTCCCTTTTCTTTATAAATTACGCAGCCTTGGGTATGTCTTTATCAGCAACTCGCGTGAATACACTAAGAATAGAAGATTACTTTGTTGTTGTTTCTGAAACCTCTGTTATTTTAAGAATGCTTGAAACCTAAGCGTTGAAATCATCTCAGTCTCCCCTGAACATCTCATTTGGCAGATATTCTCTCCCTCTTGGCAAACTCTAGTTTGTCCAGGACTAGCCAGGATGGGACAGACACGTGCGCCAAAGACGAACTCAAACCAGGAAGAACGTCTGCTTTCCTTCCACAGGGCACCCAGGAGAGAAGTGTGAAACTGCCAGAACCCCCTCCCCGGGTGGCTTTGTACCACAGGGATGCTTTGTCCTTGCAGGTGAGGCCAACCCAGGGGGAGCCAGGAGTCCAAGGCAGCCGACCATCGTGTGTGTGATGGGATTCCTGGATTCCTGGATGCCCCATTCACCTAAACACTTCCACGGCAGGGACACTTGAAATTCTATGACAGAAGCCTCGCTTGGGCAAACAAGAAGGCTCCGTGCCAGAAGAGCTGGGGCGTGCGGCCACCACAGCCTCCTCAGCTCATTCTCCCTAAGGTTGGGACAACCCAGAGAACTTGAAGGCATGGGCACTGCCCCAACATGATTACCCAAGGAGGTGGCCAGGCCACGATGCTGGTGAGTACTGCCCAGTGGGTGTCAGGCCACTGCATGAGCATGACTGGAGGTGGGGCAGGGGTGGGGACCACCCTTTAGAGGAAAGTCAAGAGCCCAATCCCATTATCCACCTACCTGCATACCAATGTTCAAAGAAAAAAACCAACTTCAGAAACAATGATTGTCTCCAACTGTTTACAACATGAAGTCGAAACTCCTCGGCCTTGAGCTTCCGGCCCTGCTCACCACTGCCCTCCAGGCCCCTGTCCCTCCAGCTCCCAGCTGCCTTTGGCATGGCTGGTATCAAATCCTGCCTGTCCTTCCTGGCTAAAAATGCTCCTTTATTTTACTCACTGCATGCCACAGACTAAAGTGACCCCAGGGAATGACGCCGTGTATAATCGGCTCCTCGAGAGTGGTGGAGACCGTGACTTGCTTCTAGGTCATACAGTGTGACATGGGTGATGGGTGTCACTCTGCAATTCTGTCGTGTTGTGTAGGATTCCAGTCCTAGCAAGGGAGAGTGAGAGATTCTCCTGTGGCGTTAAAAGAGCAGCTGCTGTGAAGTCCACAGGCACAGGAGGTGAATGCTGCTGACGACCTGCCTCGGTTGGGAGCACTTCCTTCCTGAGTTGGCCTGCAGATGAGAACGCAGCCCCGGTGACCCCGGGTGGTGTCCTGTGAGACCCTCAGCAGAGGGCCTAGCTACGCCATGCCCGGAATGTCTACTTACAGAAACTGAGAGGATAAGGGGTGGCGTCCTAAGTGCCAGATCTGTGGCCATTTGTTCACAGCATAGAAAGCTCACCCCTACTGCCTGCCACCTGGGGCTGTTCAGTTCACAGCCCAACTCAAATAAGCCAGGGTACGGCTTCTGCAGCCTCTGCAGACTCAGCCCCCACGGTCTCTCATGGCGCTGGAAGCTCGGCCAAGGCTTGGCCAGCCGATGTGTCCTACAGAACAGGCGCTCCTCCAAGAGGACCTCACAGCAAGGGACGGAAGAAATATATTTAAGGTGCAAGGCGATTGGCAGGTAAAGACTGGAATGCTCAATGCCTGTAAGTTTGTTCTCTGCAATAGACATCTATTCCATGGCAGCCTGGCGACACACAGAGGTCTCTGCAAACGCGGCCTGGGCTTGAGCAGCCAGTGTGTTCTCTGCACCGGACAGAGGCCCCAGAGGCCGCCCTTTGTCAAGTCAGGGAGGACTTAGGATTTCCTGCACAGTCCGGTTAATAGCATGGTTTTCTTTTAATAATCCAAGCAAGCCCCCAGCATGTGAAACAATGCGGCATGATTAAAGGGACTACCCCCAAGAACCAAGCAGCAACAAGAAACTGATTTGGTCATAGTGGCATCTTTAATCTTTTAACCAAACGAAGTTCACACGCATGAACCACGGATTCGCTTTTTCATGATTATCTTAGTTGTGTAAACAGCCTTCTGCATCAGCCCTGAAAATCAGATTCTCAATGGACTCAATCATGTTGACTTAAGAAAGTGGTAAAATAAATCTCAAGCTAATAAACCACCTTGCAATCACGTCTTTAACCACCGGCCACTTGAGACTAAAGGAAACAAAACCCTCTGCCTCCCCGGAAGATCTTCAGAATCTCCCTGCATTTCTGAGAGAGCAGGAAAGAGAACACAGACTCTGTGTCCCTGGCTGGCACCCCACCGACGGCAGAGCCTGTCCACGAGGCAGAAAGGCCCCAGGCCTTCTCACCTGGGGCCTGATGGGTCCTTTCAGAAACTGGAGCTTGCTTCCAAGGAGGATGGAGTCTGGAACTCTGCACTGGGAAGGGGAGTGAAGCTGGCTGTGTGGAGCTTCCTGGTCTCTCCCGCAGCTGATGGGCCTCAGTTCCACATCCCAACCCCTAGAGACACCGTTAACTGATCACCTGCCCACCACACTTCTGAGAGTGAAAGGGACCGTTAGTAGATGTGCCAGCCTGCACGTACTGCTTCACACGGGGGGGCATAGCCACCCTTCCCTGTTGGCCAAGGGATCCCTGTCCCCATGGGACCTTTTTGTTCCTGTGTCCCTGACCCCTGTCCCCTAACCCCTGGGCCCCTGACCCTGGACCACTTTTGTTCCTATGACTCAAGCCAGCAGCTGGCAGGGACTGGTCTCATGGCTGGGGCAGAGGTGGGAGAAGGGACTGGGTCCTCCTGCACTCAGACCCACGAGGCCCCCAAGGTCAGCTGCAGCAGGGATTTCAGGGCCTAAAGTGGATGCGTTCTTGACGGCAGCTGGAGCTCCGTTTGCAAGTCAGCGTGCTCAGCTCCTCTGACTAACCTAGGTGAATCGGTCACGTTTCGGTTGCAGAGCTGGGAGCCCTCATAAAGTCACCGCTGTGCCCTAACTCAGTGGCAGAGAGAAAGCCTGGGGCAGGACAGAGGGTTTCCGGGAGGAGAGGAGAGGAGGCGCAGAGAGAAGCAGAGGCCAGGGATGGAGCCCAGGGGTGTCTTAGAAAACCTGAAGTTTCCCACGTGCTCACCGAAGGCTCCAGGAGCACCGCCGTCACACCCTCCACCGCACTTCAGGGGCTCTGTCCTTACCTGGGGTCAGGGGAGGACAGGCTCAGAGAGGGCAGGTAACCTGCCAGAGGCCACAGCGCTGACGGTGGAGGAGACTGGACTCTAGCTCCAGCTGCCCTTCCCGAGGGAGGGAGCGCACCCCAACCAGGAGCTGTTGGGCCCGACCCTCCTGCCCAGGCAAGACACCAGCGGGTCCCTCGGCCGATCCCCTCAGGGTCAGCTTCTGCTGCACCCCAGCTGTGCCAGGGACTCAGTCCCCAAAAGCCCTGCATCCACAGGACCCCGTCAGAGGGCCAGACCACGCCAGAGAGGCCATGCTGGGAGCTGCCTACATGAGAGGCCAGGCCTGAGGCGGGGTGCCAGGACTGTGTGTGGAGCTGCAGCCCGTCCTGGGGTGCCCACGTCACAGTGCCCCTGTGGGCCTCACGGGCTGCCTTGGCCCCAAGCTGCTCCTGACCCTATGACCCCCACAGCTGGAGAAGTAACTAGAAGGAGCCTGTCTCAGGTCCCTGGGGCAATGCTCCGGGCTCCAAGGACCAGAAGGGGTGGGGCTGGCTAACACTAGATCCTGTAAAGCAGGACTCCCCACCCCCAGGCTGAGGACCAGTGTGAGTCCCTGGCCTGTTAGGAGCCGAGCCTCGCAGCAGGTGAGCGGTGGGCGGGTGAGCGTCACCACCGGAGCCCTGACTCTGCCAGATCAGCGGCGCATTAGATTCTCACAGGAGCACACACCCTGCTGTGAACTGCACACGTGGGGTCTCAGCTGCCCGTTCCCATGGGAATGTAACTCATGCCTGATGGTCTGGATCAGGCAGAACACTGGTGTCCCAGGGCCTTCCCCACTCCGCC
>NW_016108358.1:38738-57738 GCF_001604975.1 Cebus imitator
TCCTAGGGCCTTCCCCACTCCGCCGTCCACGGAACACTGGTATCCTAGGGCCTTCCCCACTCCGCCGTCCACGGAACACTGGTATCCTAGAGCCTTCCCCACTCTGCCGTCCACGGACAGACTGTCTTCCGTGAACCCGGTCCCTGGTGCCGAGAAGGTTGGCGACCGCGGCTGTGAATGGGCTGGCAGCTTCTTGCCGGGGGCTGCGGAGTTACATGAGGTGAGATCACCTTCATTTAGGCCACTATCTGTTGGGTGTTGACACCGAGGGGACAGGTGAGGTCGAGGAGCAGCCCTGACTTGCTCTGAGATGCTGGACGTGCCCCTCAGGCAGTTCCGTGGCCAGTGCTGGGGCCACAGCCTTGGACTCTGGGCAAGGTTGTGCCGGCCACCCCGTGCAGGCCTCTCCCTCACCAGTCAGGGCCTGGCCTTGCCCTATTTGCCATCCCTATGCAATGGGTCGGCAGGGACTGACCCCGGGGAACAGCCTCTGTCCAAGAGGTCACTGGGCAGGGGCCCTGCTGCCCATGGTGACCCCAAGTGCCTGGGTGCCCTGTGGCCTCTGCTTGCGTCCTTGTGAGTGGTGCAGTTGGAGGCGGACAGTCATGAGCTGAGGAAAGCAGGAAGCCCCTCTGTGAGGCTTGGTGCCAGCTGTACCAGTAGCACCCACTCGATGCATCCGAGGTCTCCCACCCGTCACCTGGGCATCACGGCCACCGGGAGAGGCCCATGCCATGCAGCTGCCCAGCTGTGACAAGGGAGCAGCCCTCGGTCTTCGTCCCTCCACAGAGCCTCCCGCCCCTGAACTCTGGATTTATGGGCTTCCTCCCTGCTCTGGACGGTGGCCATGAGAGCAATTTCACCGTGGCGGCATTTGTCAAGGCTGGCGGAAGCTTCGGAGATGCACATTCTCAGCCCCAGTGTGTTTCTCAGCTGCTGCAGAAGCTGCCCCAGGGGCTCTAGAATGGTGGGAAAGGGGGTCGTCAGCCCAGGGGTGACTGAGGTCCATGAGCCCAGGCCTGCCTCTGGCCACACAGCTGGGGCTCACCGTCACTGGCTTCCTGCAGCCTGCAGCTTGGTCAGCGTGGAGGCCACCACTGCCCAGGGCAAGAAAGTCCAGGATGAGGATGTCCTGAGGCTCCAGCAGGCCAAGGAGGGACCCGAGGGGCTGTCTATGATGGAGCCTCGTCACCCTCCCCTCCCAGAGAGGTGTAAGGGGGATAGCTGGGGCCAGGAGTGGACAGGAGGGTTCTGGGGCTGAGTCCACCTGCCTCGGGGTCAGGGGATGGCGGCAGATGTCTGTACGCCTCAGGGTCTCCGGGTGCCTGCCCCTGCACACCCCAACTGTTGGAAAGGCTCTCAAGGCCAAGAACCTCCCAACTCCCCACCAGTCATCTCTAAGAATGTATCCGCCTCCCAGAAAAATGTAGCCACATGAGGGTCCCTGCAAATGCCACGACGCTCTCCAGACGCTGCAGCTGCACACTCTTGGGGGAGGTGGTTCGTGCTTCGGGAGCTTTTGGGGATGGCCTTGGAGCAGCAGAAGCTGGTTCCCTCTTGGTTCCTGAGGCCTGAAGTCCACAGTCCAGGCTCTGCAGGGCTGCACTCCCACCGAAGCAGCAGGGGAGGGTCCTGGCTCGTCTCTTCAGCTGCTGGTGGCCCTGGACTCCTTGGATTGTGGCCACATCACTGCACCCTCTGCCTCCGTCTTCGCCCAGCCTCTGCAGTGAGTCTGCGGCCTGTCTCCCCTGAGAACACTGGTCATACTGAAGTAAGGGCCCACCCCACTCCACTGTGGCCTCATTTAAGCCTAACTATTGACACCTGCGACAACTCGTCCCCAAATACGGTGACTCACTGCAGTTCTGTAGGTGGCGACTTGAACAAACCTTTATAGGGACACAATTCACATGTAGCAGGGAGGCCCTCTCCCCATGCTGTGCTCAGCCCTGGTCCTCGGGGACACTGGTAATCCCCGGGGTTATGAGGCAGGTGCTTGGCCTGAACCACAGCAGCCCCAGCATCTGCCCTTGGCACCCCCATCTTCCACCAGGGTCCTGCTCAGCCTCTTACCTACGGAGGTTGGCCAACGAAGGTTCCAAGATGGTGGCTTCCTTGTTTAGAAACCCTGGGCCTCCCACATCTGACCCTTCCCTCCCTCCCCTTTCCCTCCCTCCCCCTTCCCTCGGCTGTGCCCAGAGGTTCCCCTCCAATGGTCTGAAGCCCGGCTACAGACCCCTCCTGGCTGCGTCCTCTCTCCTGGCCTAGGCTGGACTTGGCGTTTGACTGTCTGTGACTCATATCAGGGCAACGGCACGGCACCCCCGGGGTGGGTGGGGTGGGGCAGAGCCCACAGCGTGGCTGGGCTGATGGCAGCCTGGGCAAGGGACCTTTGTGTGGATGCCCCCATCTGCCCTCTTTTCCCTCCCCTCCTGGCCTCCCCAGGAGGAAGCCTGGCCTCACACTGCATCAGGAAGAGACTGTCAGCCAGCAGGCCACCCAACAACTCTGGGCAAATCCTCCAAAAATCCATTCCCAGAAAGGCAGTTTGCTGAGACCCTGCTGGGCTATTCCATGGAAGGGGGTGGGGGACACATGTCAGAGGAAGACGGGAGGCAGGAAGCCAGCTGCAGGCAAAGCCCGGCCACCACACGCAGGTAGGGAGAATCGGGGCACCGGCGTGCAGTAGGTGGGCCTCCACGTGGGGAGCCTGGATGAGAAGAGCCCCAGGGCTGTGAAGAGGCTGCGCTTAGAGGCCTGGGAATTTCAGCCCCTCAGGAGGAGGCAGGTTTGCACGAAAACCCACCCCCACCTGCCCCTGCCTGGAGCTCCCCTGAGCAAGAGGCAGAGCAGGGGTGGCTCACCCCTCCTTTACTTCCTCCAGCCCCACCCGAGCCCCGGCCACACACCTTCCCACCCTGTCCATGTCACTGCCTACCCTCCTATGTGAATCCATTTTCATGCTGCTATAAATAAATACCTGAGTGGTTTGTTTATAAAGGAAAGAGTTTAATAGACTCACAGTTCTGCAAGGCTGGGGAGGCCTCAGGAAACTTACGATAGTGGCAGAAGGCGAAGGGAAGCAGGCACCTTCTTCACAAGACAGCAGGAAGGAGAAGGGTCAGCGAGTGAGGAAGTGCCACGTGTTCAAACCATCAGCTGTCACGAGCACAAGCACAGCATGAGAATACCACCCCCGTGACCCAGCCACCTCCTCCCTCCACACGCGGGGATTACACGTCCTTCCCTTCACACACGGGGATTACAATTTGAGATGAGATTTGGGTGGGAGACAGAGCCAAACCAGGTCACCCCCACTCCTGTGACACTTCCTGCTGGACTCTGAGCCCCCCGTCTCCTCCACAGTCCCTGTACCACGTCCACTTCCCAACTCCCACCCCCCACCCCCACATTGGGAAGCGGGGGTCCCGGGGTCTCCCTGCAGCTTCGCCTTTGGCGCACTCTCCTGCCTGCTGCCTGCTGTGCTCCTTGAACCGGTCCCAGAGCCGAGGGCCCCTCCTTGGTGCCCCTTTCCCCTCCACAGCCCCCTTCCTTTGCCCTCACTGGATCCTCAAGGCTGCTTCCTTGGGGACCCCTCCGTAGCCTGGCCCTGCTCTTTCCATCCTCTCTCCCCTTTCCAGGAAACCTCTCCATACAGGCTGAGACTCCTAGTCTCCCCCAGGCCTGGGACCCCCACCCAGTTTCTTCTGCAGCGAGCTGAGCTTCAGGGGCAGCACCTTCCCAACCAGGTCCTGTGATCCAATGGTGGACCCTGCTCTGGGCACCGGCACCGACAACATGGGAGGGCCTGGGCATCTCCCTCCTGGCAGCACAGCCTGGCATCAGCTGCTCCACCCAGTAAGCAGCAGGGCTGGTCCAGGCCAACTGCACGGCGCTGACACAGGGTCCGTGGGCTGCAGGCAGGTGTGGGACAGGGTCAGGGCTTGGCAGAGGGGCATGCAGAGGCCTCAGTACCCTGACCCTGACCACCCAGACCCACCCGGGTCCCTGCCCAATTCCACTACTGTCCCGTCCTTCCAGCTGGGAGCTTCCTCACCTGCCTGAAAACCCAAGACCCAAGCACCACATCAGCTGAGCATCTGCACTAGCGGGGGTGCAGCGGGTGGGGTGTGGATACGCACAGGCTCAAAGTCCCCAGATTTTTTTTTCTTTCTATAAATTTGACACCGTCTTTGAGCCACAGCTCCCTTCCTTCTCTGTCTGGGGAACCCCAGGTCATTTGTCCACTCATGGAACCACAGCCGAGCAGGCCCTGCCCTGTGCCCTGCGCCCAGCCCTGTGCTGGGGAGGCTCTGCCCTGTGCCCTGCGCCCAGCCCTGTGCTGGGGAGGCCCTGCAGCCCCGCGTGGGCTGTGCTCACACTGGAGGCTGTAGCCGAGGCGGTGCCTGGCTCCCACCGCATGGAAGAGCAGAGCCTTTGTTTTGTTCTTTGCTTAAAAAGAGGGCCAGGCACATTGCGGGTGACGGATAAACGAAGAGTCACTGTCAGATGACAGATGCAGGAAAATGGTCATCTCACCTTGAGGGACAGGTGTGATGGGAGTGTGTGTGCATGTACATGTGTGTGTGCATGTGTATGCATGTGTGCGTTTGTATGTATGTGTGTGCATGTGTATGCATGCATTGTGTTCATGTGTGTATGCACACGTGTGTATGTGTGCATGTGTATATGTGTGTACATGTGTATGCATGCATTGTGTGCATGTGTATGTGTGTGCACATATATGTGTGCATGTGTATGTGTGTATGTGTGTGCATGTGTATACATTCATTGTATGCATGTGTGTACACATATGTGTGAATATGTATGTGTGCATATGTATGTGTGCATATGTGTGTGTCTGTGTGTATATGTGTGTGTATCTATATGTGTGTATGTGTATGCATACATTGTGTGCATGTGTGTACACATGTGTGCGTGTATGTGCATGTGTGTGCATGTATATGTGTATATATATGTGTATATGTGTGTATGCATGCATTGTGTGCATGTGTGTATGCTTATGTGTGCATGTGTGTATATGTGTGTGCATCTATATGTGTGTTTATGGTTGTGCATGTGTATGAATGCATTGTGTGTGTGTATATGTGTGTGCATGTGTAGTGTGTATGTGTATGAATGCATGTATATGTGTATGCATGTGTATGCATGCATTGTGTGCATGCATGTACACATGTGTACATGTGTATGTGCACACGTGTGTGCATATGTGTATATGTGTGGGCATGTGTATGTGTGTATATGGGTGTGCATGTGTATGTGTGTATATGGGTGTGCATGTGTATGTGTGTGTGTGCATGCGTTTGTGCATGTGCATATGTACAAGTTATGTGCATGCATGCATATGTGCACAAGTGCACAAATATGCAGGTGTGTACCTGTGTATGGTTGTGTATGTGTGCATGCATAGGTGTGCATGAGTGTGTGCATGCAGGCACATGAGTGTGTGTGGGTGTGGGTGTGTGCATGTGTATGTCTCTGCATGTATGTGTCTGGCTGTGCATATGTATGTGTGCACGTGTGCACCCCAGGCAAGGCCTCTGGTGGGCAGGCTGACTCCCTGCAGCAGAGATCTCCAGCCGTGGCGAGTGAGAACTTCCTTCCTTGCCCTCTGTGAGCCCCTGCTCTGGAAGAGTCCGGCATGCAAGAACACACTGGCTAATGATGACCGCACTGTCCTCCCTCTACGTCTCAAGGACCTGCCCAAGTGCTCATCCCATCAGCATGGCTGCCAGGAGCTCATATTTTCCTTCTGAAGATTAAGAGATGGCCCCTTTGTGGCCATAGCTCATGCATGTAACATTTCTTGAGCATTTGTTCTCGTGAGCGTTACTGACCAGAGGAGCAGAGGGAGAGCCTGCCCTGAAGAAGGCAGGAGTGGCCGAAGGAAGGCTGTCTGGAAATAAGCAAGCCGGCTCGGGCTTTAGCACCATGCTCTGAGTCTTGCTCCCGTGAGACCCACTGCCCAGAGCTGGCGAAAAAGCAGACAGCAGATGCGGGGCCCGGAGGAGGAATTGATCAGCCACAGCTGAGAGGCCCACGTGAGGGTCCACAGAGAACCAGCAGAGGGCGAGCCCGTGACTTCTGTGGTCTGTGCCTGGTGGTGCTGCTCGACTCAGCCCAGCGCCCTGAGGGGAGAACTCAGTTCCCAAAGCCACACCCCTGTGGACTTGGGGCTCCTCCACCAGACAGGCTGGCCCCTGCGGCTCACCAGTGAACCCATGAGCCAGGCTCACATGCCATCCCACCAGTGGCCTCACCTTCCAGGGCTGCTCCCCCATGCCAATGCTGACACAGCAGCCACCTCTTTCCCGTGGCCTCGGGGCCCACCTTCGGGGTTCTCTGCTCGGTCCAGGGCCAGCCGCAGTCTCAGCAGAACACCTCTGGGCCTCTGTGCTTCTTTCCCACTCCAGCTGCCCCGGGGGTCTGGGATGCTGGGAGATGAACGAGAGAGAGACCCTGGTTTTCAGCAGCACAGGAAACCTCATGCTCACAGCGGTAACCAGATGAGGAGTCAAGCCGTCCAGCCCGCAGGGCCTGCGGGGGAACGTGCTGGCGGCTTCCTGTTGCTTCCTTTTAACCTTGTCATCTTCTGGAACCAACACTTGCTTCCCCCACCCCCAAGGGCAGGAAAAAATGATGTGTCTGAGAAGTAAAGGGTCATTACCCAGATGTCCCATTTAGAATGCGACGGAAGGCTGGGCCCGGGCACTGCACAGCCCTGTGCGGGGTGTCTGGGGATGCGACAGAGAGACAGCGCTGGCTCCCTCACTGTGACCCCTCCCACACCCGCGCCAGCCCCTGCCCCACCCACTGGGGGCACACACGCAAGGAGGGGATGACAAGGGAGGGAGAAGTGAGCAATGCCTGGCTCACTCACAGAGGAAGGAATTCTCTGGGCCTGGAAATCTGGACGTGGTGCGGATGGACAGGAGCACGGGGAGGGTGATTCTGGGGAGAGGAGCGGCGGGAGAGCAGACACACAGGAGGCCACGTGCCACAGAGCCGAAGCAGGCAGCAGCCCAGTGCAGGAGAGGAGTGGGGGGTGGGGAGGAGAGGGGGCAGGCACCAGCCCAGCGCAGGAGAGGAGCGGAGAGGGGGGAAGTGGCGGGAGGAGGAGGCGGCTTGGTCTCATGGGGTGAGGCCCTGGAGTGTGGAAGTACATCTGCCCATCAGGAGCCTGGGCATTGACAGACGGGCAGCACCCCCCACAGCTACCTGCATGTGGGTCCAGAGTGGTTCCGGAAGCCAGGGCTGGCACAAAGGGGGTGCTCAGGGAATCCTGGCTGTGAGGCGCTCCCAGGAGGGAACCGCGGGCAGAGGACTCTGGGTGCTGCTGCCGCCTCCGTCCACCCGAGACGCTGCCTGTCCCACCTAAGTCCTGAGTTCATCTTGATATTTCCAATTCAAATTGTTGATGACATGTATGTCCTATGCCCGCATCTCTTTTATCCTTTGTGGGAAACCTTGGTTCCTGACAATGTTAACATAATTGTCCCACAACATACATACAATAATGTCAAAACAGTGATGCCAATGTCATCATTACTGTTACTCATGGCTGTCCACGCTCCTTATCCTCCTCCTCGTGCCCTTCCGACCAGCAGGCGGAGTGAGGTGCCTGCAGCGCCATGCTGGCCCCAGAGCCTTGGCTGGTGGCCACATTGCCCCAACCCTGGGCTCTGTGGCACGTGGCCTCCTGTGTGTCCGCTCTCCCTCTTACAGGAACACCCATGAGGGCGTCTAGAGCCCACCCAACTAACGAGTCCAGCCTCACCTCCCGCCTCGAAATCATTAACGCAGTCACATCGCAAAGTCCTCTTTGCCGTCTAAAGTGGTGATCACAGGCTCCAGGGGTGAGGATGTGGACCTTGGGGCTGTGGTTCAGCCAATCATGTGAGGCAGGGGAGAGGAAGCACCCGGCTTTCAGACGATGGAGCCTGTTACTCTGCACCCCACAAGGTGGGGCAGATGCTGTTTTCTGGGCTGATGTGTTCCCAAAATTCATACGCTGAGGTCCTCATTCCCAGCTTGTCACCTACTGACCTTATTTGGAGATGAGGTCTTTACAGAGGTAAAGAGGTTAAGGTGAAGTCATCAGGGTGAATGAGCCCTAATCCAAATGTCCCCTTTTTGAACACAGAGAAAAGTGCCAAGGGAAGATGCTGTGAAGAGACACAGGGAGAAGACGGCCATCTACAAGCCGAGGAGAGGGACCTGGGACAGGTCCTCCCACAGCTGCGGAAGGAGCCTGCCCTGCCCACCCACACTTGATCCCAGACTTGCAGCCTCCAGAGCTGAGGGAGTCCTTCTGCTGTCTACACCGCCTGGCCTACAGCCCTTTGCAATGGTAGCTCGGGACATGAATTCGGACGCATTCCTTGGCACCATGAAGGTGGTTTTTAGGGGTCAGGGGTGAAGAATAGACCCTCCCTCTGACGTGCACACAGGCAGCAGGGGTGGCTGGCACCGAGTTCCCAGGAGGCCCGTGGGTTGCACCCCCATATCCCTGTGGGTCACAGCTCCCGTGTCCTTGTGGTGCCTGAGGGTCTGGCCTCCTAAGGGGCCTGGGGGTTATGCGTGGGTCACAGTCCTCCTCCCTCACACAGGATGATGTCACACCCATGGGAGTCACCGGCCCATGTCAACGCAGCCAGGAGGTGGCAAGGCCAAGAAGGGTCCAGAGCAGCACCTCACCACACCTGCTGGGCCCATGCCAACGCCGCCTGCTGCTTCCTCGTCCCGTCACCCAGGTCCACCCAGGCGGCCATCTCTGCAGCAAGCCATCCACCCCTTCCACCCTGCCCCCAGTCACTGTGGTGAGCCGGGCGCCAAGTCCAACACAGGACACTAGCCAGACCCCGTCCTGCTCCTGAAGCAGACACTCCAGTTGGGGTCAGACAGTGGACAAATGTGAACAGGGGAAATAGAGACAGCACAGGACCACGAGGCCACACAGGACAGCATACAGGACCACGAGGCCACACAGGACAGCATACAGGACCACGAGGCCACACAGGACAGCATACAGGACCACGAGGCCACATGGAACCACAGGTGGCTCAGCCCGGGCAGGAGGCAGAGTCCTTGGTAAACACCGCACTTTTGCAGTTGCCCATGGTCTCTGCACTGTGGAAGGTTTGGTGGCCTCGCCTGGCTTGAACTGAACTGAAGCTGGCCTAAGTTCCTGAAAAGCAGCAGAAGCAGTCGTTACCATGATGTCCTATGAACGTTATCTCTAAAGTGGTCAGTGAAGGGTGAATTTCAGTGTCCGGGGGCGTGAACTTCAACTACGATGGCTTTCAGCTTCATGGAAAAAGGAAAGAAAAAAATAAAACAAAACAAAATCCAGTGATCAAAAGCAAGCAGAGGCCGGGCGCGGAGCCTCACGCCTGTAATCCCAGCATTTTGGGAGGCCGAGGTGGGCAGATCACCCGAGGTCAGGAGTTTGAGAACAGCCTGGCCAACATGGTGAAGCCTCGTCTCTACTAAAAATACAAAAATTACCCAGCTGTGGTGGTGCACGCCTGTAATCCCAGCTGCACACGAGGCTGAGGCAGGAGAATCGCTTGAACCCGGGAGGCGGAGGGTGCAGTGAGCCGAGATTGCGCCATTACACTCCAGCCTGGTCGATAGTGTGAGACTCTGTCTCAAAAACAAACAAACAAACAAATAATTTTAAAACGCAAGCAGAGCCGGCAGACCTGATGAAATTACCCCTGGGTTTCCGATGCTTCAGCTCAGGCAGGGGCGGGCGGAGGAGCGTCCGGCAGATGGAACCGCTGGACCAAGGCCGGGGATCAGGAAAGGACTCTGGTGCTAAGGGACTGAGGGGAGACCAGGGAGGCCCTAGAGGCAGGCAGGACTGAGGTTCGGGGTTTCGTCCCCGGCCATCAGAAGCCCCGCAGGGGTTTGGGGAAGGGCAGGAGTGCCTGTCACCCAGCAGCTGCTGGCTACATAGATCTGGGGCGCTCCTGGGTGGGGATGAGGTGCTGTGGCAGCAGCAGGGCAGTGAGCCGGTGGAGCTGGGGCAGACCCTGCAGGTGGAACTGCGGGGCTCGGCTGAGTGCCTCTCCAAGAAGCCTCACAGGCTCTCTGTTGGGGTGTGCCTCGTGTGGTCTAATCAGTGACCCCACACCACGCCATGAACGTTGTTTCTGTTGCGTCTGGAAGCCCCAGATGTGTCAAGACTTGGTACTGCAGGAGGGCGCATGTGACACGTACCCCATATTCAGACCTCCTGGACTTTGCCACGTCGCCGCAGGTTCTGCCCCCCCACTCACGGATTCTATTTTGCCAGTTTCTCATTTTTCAAATGGTGGGGAAAAGCGTGTAGTGAGTTTCTAATTGTGCACCTGATCTGTGGCGGGAGCCGGCTGCCTTGTGCTAATGGGCTGATAAGAACTGCACGACCCTCCCTCCACTGCAGACCCTTTTCAGCGTGGCGTCCGGCTCCTCGTGCACACAGCCCACCCTCCTTACATGTACACGTCTGGTACCACGAGCTGTGGAACACCTTCACAGCGTGACGTGACCTTGGGCCTGCTCCTTCCTGTCCTTATCCCCAGCCAGCCAGCACGGTGGGCAGGAACACGGCCTGGGACAGCTTACGGTGGCTTAGCTCTGCTCAGAAGTGACTGCAAACCTCATAAGGATGTCCCACCAAACCTGTGGTAAAGAGCCAACACGGTGTCCAAATGCCCACAGCCAGCCCACCACACAGTCATGCCCGGGCAGGCAGAACAAAGACAATGGGCTTAAAGGGTTGCCGGAAAACATCAAGGTTTGGTTTTATTTCATTTGTTTTGCAAAAATCATGTGGCAGGTCTGCACAAGTCCCACGGCTTGGGTGTCATGACCGGGCAACCCTGGCTTTCCGCAGCAGGTCCACTGGGAGGAGTCAATGGTATAACGGTAAAATCATGAATGTCAGGTGTATTTCAAGGAGTCTGCAGCATCACCGCTGAGAGCGATGAGGTCCCGGAAGTAACCTGGGCAGGTGTCCGAGGGAGATTCACCCAGTGCACATGGTGTGTGCACGCAATTGTGCACGGCCCATGGGGGTGCGGCGGTGGCTGAGACGGTTTGGGTTTTCTGGACTGAAGAGGCTCCTGGACCCCGTGGGCGGAGGACGGACGTGCTGCTGAACGCCATGTGAGGCACAGGACGGCCCCAGCGCAGAGGCGTGTTCCACGGGCTGTCTGCAGGGCGAGGCCAAGCAGCCGGTACCAGGGTTTCTCAGCTGTGAGGGTGTCAGAACACGCAATGACAACACATCTGCTCACAGATCTAATTGGCTTTTATTCACTCTTCGTGAATCAGGGCAGCCTCCCTTCTACAAAACAGAATAAGAGCTCCCACTGGGCGGTGGCAGAACAGCAGGGTTTGTAAGGTGGGACAAAGAATCAGAACAAGAGGCGGACGGCCACGGCTTTTGTGTAAGGGTTAGAGCCGGGGAGACGCGCGTATCGACCGACTCAGGTGGACCAGAATCTCCTGCTTTCAGGAAATACTGGTCTGTTTTGGGATCTCACTGCAGCTTTAAAGTTTTCGTTTCATTATGTGGCATTTAGCATGAGAGTCTTCATTTTGGCTTGACCTGGTCTGTTGGGACCTCCTGTGGGCACTCTGTCCAAAATGAAAAACCCTACCCCAAATTTTTCCTAACAAAAAGAATACATGAGCCTAATATATATCGACCTGGCAGAGGCCCAAAATGTATCCTTGAATGGGAAAATGCGGCGGTGGATGAATGCGTGTGGTCTCATCTGCCTGCAGCGCTCAGCCCGGCCTCAGGGGGACAGGGAGGGACAGGGTCTGTCCACACAGCGCCAGGAACACTGAACGTTTGCTCAGAGAGGGGAGCTGGAGGGGAAAGGAGGGGCAGTTGTCTTTTTTTTCTTTTTTCTACTACAAAAAAAAACCAATGTCTCCTTTTGCAGCGTGGGCATCATCTGGCCTGCCTGTGGGGCGAGCGGCTGCGTCTCCCTGGAGCAGAGCAGGGCGGAGGCTCTGCCTTCAAGGCTCCTGGGCCGGAGGGCGGCCTCCCAGCCATCCAGAGCGATCTGCACACATTTCAAAGGCATCTCCATCCCTTTAATTCTGAGATGCGGTTCTTGGCCCGGCAAGCGCCTCTGACTCCCGCCCTGTGGGCTCACAATACCTGCTCCTGGGATGAATCAAGGAATCTAGGACAAGCAGCGAGGCTGAAACAGGCAACCTGCTCTTTCATCTCCGAGTTTCCAACAACACCAGGGAGGCAGAGCCAAAAAGTCAGAGGGAGGAGGGCAATGGGCTGGTGCCTGACTCCCGGCAGAGACCCTCAAAGCCTCAGAGCCCAGGGGGCCCCCAACGGCCGCTGATGGGGCCACACCGCCCGGATGCCTCAGCCAGGCTGAGAAACACGCTGAGCCCTGGTTCCCATAAATTCAGCTTTTATGTGGCTGTGAATAGGGGTGAACAATGGATCCATTGCAGGCTGCACAGAACTGGCCCAGCCTGGGTCTCCCTCCCGCAGTTAGGAGCCTTGGCATGGCAGGGTTCTGGAGCCCCCGGCCTGCCCGTAAGCCTCCTAAACACCAGCGCCTGCGTGAATTTGGGGGAGGAGATTCCACCATCCCCTGGGGTCTGTTGCTGGCCAGACCCCCTCCCTGGCACAGGGGGAGCTCTCTGGCCCCTGCAGCTGCCTGCAACCCAGACGGTGGTTACCGCAGCATTCCCAAGCTCAGGCTTGGCCCGCAGCTTCGGGTCATGTCTTCCAGTTTCCCTCAGTCCCCTTCCACACTGTGGCTCCCACTGTTCAAGCCCTTCCCCTCCTGCAGAAGCCAGCCCAAACCTGTGTGCATCTGGGCATCACATCCAGGCCGAAGGGGCTGGGCATACAGAGGAATCTCAGCCCCACCCTGCACTTCCTGAGCCCAGGGCCTTACCAGCTCGTCTGTGCCCACTCAGCCCCCAGCAGTCTGCACCCATAGCACAGGGTCCTGCCCTGCACAACGGCCACACCACCTCCTGGAAGCACCCACCCACCTTCTGCTGGCTGCTCTCCTGCCTTCACCTACATACAGTATTTCCAAAGAACAGGCTTACTGGCATCAGTTTTATGTGTCACCTGGGCAAGTCCGTGGTACCCAGTTGCCTGGTCAAACCCCTGTCTAGATGTCAATGTGAAGGCATTTTAAAAATGAGATTAATGGCCGGGTGTGGGGGCCCCCGCCTGTAATCCCAGCACTTTGGGAGGCCAAGGCGGGCGGATCATGAGATCAAGAGATCGAGACCATCCTGGCCAACGTAGTGAAACCCCGTCTCTACTAAAATACAAAAATTAGCTAGGTGTGGTGGCGTGCACCTGTAGTCCCAGCTACTTGTTCTGTTTCTCTGGACAGTGCGGACTAATACACATCTCTGGTGAAGGAGTCTCTGTGATGGTCCCCACTGACCTCTGGCTCCTGGTGTTCACGCCCTTGTGTAATTCTCTCCCCTTGAGTGGGGGAGGGGCCTCACGATGGATCAATCGTGTGGAGTATGGCAAATGTAATGGGTTACAAAAAGACTTCCATCTTGCTCTCCCTCTCTTGTCTCTCTCTGAAGTCAGAACCCTCACTCTGGGAGAGGCCAGTGACCCCGACGGGAGCTTCCCTATGGGGAAGAGGCCATTGGCAAGAAGGCCCCAGCCATTAGGGATCTGAATCCTGGTGACAGGCAGGTGAGCCAAGTGCCCTTTCCCCAGTCGTACCTTTAGGTGACTGTCCTCCGGCCGATAACTTGCAAGAGACACTGAGTCAGAAGACCCAGCAGTCCTGTGCCTGGATTCCTGACTCACTCATGACATAGTAAACATTTGTTATTTGGGGTCTGTTATGTCGAGCCAATGTGCTTTGGGAGTCATCTGTCACTCTGGAATAGGTAAACAACGCAGCGCTCTCTCTTAGCCCTGATCTGTTGAATTGCTGCTGTCTCACACTGAGCTTCCTTTCCTCTTCCTGCCAACACGGCCATATCATGATTCGGGTTAAATCAATATGCATGCCTCATGGGATCATGAGCATGTAAGGAAAATATAACACTGAGCTAGGTAGTGCATTCTAATGGTATTTCTTTCTCTGCACATTTTTATTTTCCCGGAGTTAGTTATTGCCTTGCTTTTATTTAAAAACAAACGCAACGTTCGCTTTCCACATGCCTGTGCATATTCCACATGCTCTAACAGAATTCTCAAATGCCGGCAATATGTTTCCAAGTGCTCAGATACACCAGATAACCCCGTTTCCATTTTCCTTTTCTCCTGGCAGTTTTGCTCCTCGGACCTTTGCCCCTGGTTCTGGAGTCTTGATTCTCTAGACCTGAAGTGCACCTGCCAGTCGGGGGACTCCTTTCACCCCTTTTCCGAGTTGCACAACCTGTTTTCTGTATCCCAGAGTTTCCCTGTACACGGTGTCACCCAAACACAGCAGAATCTTAGGGAAGGGACATGGAAATAAAATGTTGACTCCTGGTAGGTCTGCAAATACCCTTTTCACTCCTAACAGTTGACGGGTCACCTTTTAGGGGTGATATTCTAGGTTCCCCCTGAAGTACGCGGGGTGTCTTGCCATACGTCGCAGCTTCCAGAGTGACTGTAGAGGGGCCCGATGTCTTCTGAGGGCCTGTCCTTTTTATGTAGCCTGCCCTTGCAGGCTGGACACCTGCAGGCTTTTATTTGGTGTCCAGTGTCCCGAAATGCCCAAAGCTGTGCCTCCTTGGGGGTCTGGCCTCTCCCAGGGTGAGGGTTCTGACTCGAGAGACAGAGCGAGAGAAAAGGAAGAGAGGAAAGGGCGGAGAGTGAGCCGGTCCTCAGGGCGCCCTTCCCGGTCCGCGGGAGGAGCCTGCTCGCCTTCGCGGTCGCTGTGGACGTCGACTCTGCTGACTTCGGCCTCTAGTGCTCCTACTTTCCTGAGCAATTTTCCACAGTTTTGTCCTTTTGTTCTATTTTATCAGAGAGTCTTGTTACCTTCTTACCTTTCTGCTAATTTTTAAAATTTTGATTATTGTATTTTTGATTGCCAGTGACGTTCCTTGTTTCAGAACGCGGCTCCCATGGTGGCCGCCTGTTTGTTTCATGGACAGAACGTCCGTCTACCCGCAGGACCGTCTGAGCCGATGCCGTCCAGCCCCTGTGCTTTCTAAGCCCGACCCTGCCACAGGGCTCCCCATGCTCCCTAAATGCAGGCTCGTGTAGCAAACCTTGTGGCTCTCACCGAGCGCTGGCACCAGGTGCCACGAGCTTCCCGGACACAACCCCGTCATTTTACCCTCTTCCCAGATACGGAAGCTGAGGTGTGGAGATGGTGAGTGCCCTGCCCAGTCACACAGCCTGCCGCCGCCTGGGCCAGATGCACGGGCAGGGATCCTTTCCAAGCCTGGGCGTGAGCCAGCCAAGGAGGCTCAGCCCCTCCCTCCCTGCACGTCGGCCTGGTGTCTCCAAGCATCTTCTTGGCGGGGTGGAAGAGCCGTTGCATTTCTCCCAGCAGGGATCCTTCTCAGCCCCTCTCCCCTCGAGGCTCCCACCCACTCCATCACCCCGTTGGAGTACAAGTCCTTCTACCCACCCCAGCCAGGGGCAGGCCTGAGCTGTGACACATGGGAGTGTCTCAGGCCTCTGAGAGGTGTCAGTGATTCCTCTGAGAAGCGTCACAGAGCTGGGAAGAACCCCGGAGTCCCAATCTCCACCGGCCACTGCTGGGCCTACGTGTCACTGCATGAGCTGCAGATGGTGAGCTCTGCCGACGACGAGGCCAATCTTCGTTGGGGGCTTCCTGTGTGCCAGGCGCACCCCAGGGTCAGCACCACTTAACAGACGAGGACACTGAGCCACAGAGGTGTCAAGTAACTTGCCCAGGGTCCCACAGCTCGTAAGGAGCAGAGCCAGAAGCCGTGATGCTCTCACACAAGACATCTGTGGCCTCAGTGCAGCTCAGAGGCCGAAGAGGCAGTGGCTGGGAAGGAGCTGGCCAGGCCAGAGGCGGGAGGACGCTCTGGCAAAGTCCCAGCCCACGGCTCCTTCCACCCCCGCGTTCCGGGGCCCGGAAGGTGGGCGCAGTTTTCCAGGGTGTAGCCTCTGGGTGGGCAGGAGTGACACGCCCTGGCTGGGGTGAGCCCGGCCATTTGTCACAGGCTTGCCAGACCCCAGGAGCTGGCTGGAGGTCTCAGGAAATCAGGACACCCCATTATCCTGAACTGGAAACGGTGTAGAGCCGACAGGAGCCTCTTCAGGTCTGCTGAGTCACCCTGGAGGGAAAGCGGTGGGCTGCGTTTCAGGGACTGGGGTCAGGGTGGCAGAGTGCCTCTCCCAGAGGAGGGACCTAGCTGGGGGACCCCCACAGCTCTCGTCCATCGAGTCTCACCTCTGAGCCTGCATTCTCATCTGCAAGCTGGGACCTGTCGGTGCACAGCCCCTGGAGCTGGGCAACAGACCTGGACAGGGACGCCTGGGCCCCGCCCCCTACCCCACCTGCCCACCCACGGGGACCTGTGGTTTGGTGCAGAGGCTGCCTGCCCAGGGCTGCCCTCTCCTGGTTCTGCCGTGCCAGTGCACTTCCTTCCCCATTCCTGACTTTGTTTCCCTGAAAGCCCCTATAATCAGAACCTGGAAAGACTTCAGCAATGGTCTGACCCAGCCCCTCTTCCCTGCCTGGGGAGACAGGGAGGGGCGGAGGAGGTCTCCTTTGGTCCAGGCCTGGTCCAGCCAGGCCCAGAGGGATCCAGGGCCCTGGGGAGGAACCAGGGCACCCCCCTGCCTGGCAAACAGCCAAACCGTTTCTGCCTTCTGCCCTTCCCCACTGTGTTTCTGGGGAAGTGTCCCAGTAGGGAACTTGGGGTTCAGGGGAGTGTGTGAAAGGCTAGGCTGACATTCAACAGATCTCCAACGTGCCTCTCTCAGAGAGGCAGGGCACAGGGAGAGTCATGGTCTGTGGACAGGCCTCTGGCCGGCCTCTGCCCAGCAAGCAGGGCCTGTATGTCACCAGGCGGGGCCACCTCCCCCATGCACCCTGGTTCTCTGCACCTCCAGGCATCCTGCCCTGGACTGGGACCTGTATCTGCAGGTTCAGGAGACGATGGTGAGAGCCAGTGGGCACAGGGGGCAAGTGTGGGCGTGGGCAGGGGATGCGTGTCCAGTGGCAGAGGATGATGGTGTCCTGGGCTGTGGGTTGGCACTAGCCCTTCCTCACCTGTGTTCCTCCGGAATCTTCTTCCGGGTGGTAACTAACTCAGGGAGAAAAGGTCCTCTCGGACAAATCCGTATGGGCTGTGTGATAGGAATTTCTTCTTTTTTGGAGACCCCAAATGCCCATTTGCTAAATGTCCAGGGGTGGGTGGTCCCATCCCAAGGGCTGCCGTGAGCCTCGGCCTTGCGCTCAGCCAGCTGTGAAGGAAGCAAGAGCTGGGAAGGGAGCGGCTCCCTTCCTTTCCGACGGTACGTCCTACCGACTCCTCTGCCTCCTGTCCCGGAAGCAGGCGTCCAGGCCCCATGGTCAAGGACCCAGGGCGTGAGCAAATTTAGAGCCGCGCACCCCGGCAAGCTGCCACAGTTGTCTTGCCACTGCTCATCCTGGAGAGCCACAGCTTAGAGAGCCTGCTGGCATTCTTACGGACAGACACCTGGGCGGGTGGAGGACCCCGCGCTGCAGAGGGAGGCAGCGGCGCTCGCAGAGGTGGCCTCACAGGACGGGCCACATGGTCTGTCTGGGAGGCGTCGGGATGTCAGCGACCTGCAGTCCCAGGGCTCTGGGGGACCAGGGCATCGTGCGGACGCTCAGGCCCCACAAGGCCTTCTGAGTGGGCCTCTGTGCAGGTGACAGAGGGCACACCTGGAGTGTCTTGGAAGAGGCCAGGAGGGTGGTCTGACCCTCACATTCTCATTTTCCCACTCCAGTCTTTGCTGAGTGCCTCTGGGCAGGTGGCTTCCCTTGGAGAGCCTGCTTCCTCTCCAGGGAAATGTGGATGGTAAGAACAGCGCAGACCTGCTGAAAACTGAGGATTTCAGGGGACAGTCCACGGACAGAGCAGCTGCTGGGGACGTGGGAAAGGTGCAGACCTTTCTCACCAAGAGGTGGATGCTCTGGTGGGAAGAGACCCCCAGTGGGGACGGGTCACCTAAAGCAAGCATCCATGTATTTTATCAAACAAGGAGGTAACTGATGGCCTTTCGAGGGTCATGTGGTGCCTTCTGGCAGGAGATCTCCTGTGGTCTGTCTTTGGCTTGGCTCTGGGTCCCCCTTGGAGCTGGCCCCTGTGTCCCCAGAGACCATCTGTCAGAAGGACTGAGGAAGGCGGGTCAGCGGCGGCCCCCGTCCACCTCACTCCTCGTGGTCCCTCTCACTCCAATCTCAGCTGCAGCAGCAGCTCTGCCCAGGTCTGGCCTCCCCTGCGGCCCCTGCTCTGACGTCTGCCTCCTCCCTGACTTCTCTGAGGTCACTGCTCCGGAAGCCTGTGGGCGCCCAGTGGGCACCCCAAACCTGAAGTGGGGAGTTTATCTCATGGGGCGACCCCCAGCCAGTGGAGAGGGGAGACCGTGCAGTAGAGAAGCACCTCCTTCTAGGCTGAGGGTCAGACGCCCCCCACACGCCCCGCTGCCCGCAGCAGCACCGAGACCGCGGCTCACCCTCTTCCTCCCACTGCCTTGCTCCTAGTCCCAGCTTCCCACTGCCTGGGGTCACTTTCCAGATAGAACACGTGGCCATGCACACATCCCACACAGACACCACACACATGGCACACATATTCACACACCACCACATAGCACACACCGCACACATTCACACACATTCACATACCACCACATAGCACACACCGCACACATTCACACACATTCACACACCACCACATTCACACACATGCACACACATTCACACACATGCACATACCACCACATTCACACACATGCACACACATTCACACACCACCACATAGCACACACCACATTCACACACATGCACACACA
>NW_016108358.1:58073-79870 GCF_001604975.1 Cebus imitator
CCACATAGCACACACCACATTCACACACATGCACACACACTCACACACCACCACATAGCACACACCACATTCACACACATGCACACATATTCACACACCACTGCATAGCACACACCACACACATTCACACACATACACACACATTCACAAACATTCACACACATGCACACACATTTACATACATTCACACACCACCACATAGCACACACCACATTCACACACATGCACATACATTCACATACATGTACACACATTCTCACAACACCCACACCCATACATGCATATGCACATGGACACAGTACACAGGCATGCACACACACACACACCCACAACCCCCCCCCCACAGCACACAGCACACACATGCAGGGCCCCATACACACACAATACACAGGCATGGACTCCTGCACATGCCACACCCACACACCACCGCACATGCATCCATGCACACAAACACAAATACACATGCATACATGCGTGCACACACACACCACCCCACACAGGAACATGCACACGCATGCATATGTACACACACACAGACTGCACACACACACATTTTTCAGCTAAGACAACACTGGCTGACGCGTGCCGGGTGTGGCTGTTGGAGGCTCTGGGTCCTCTGGAAAGAGGAGGAGGACTGGGAGCACCTCGCCTTCTGTTGCTCCGATGGTGTGGGGGCCGAGGGCCTCTCCCGTTCCCGGGGCTCGTTCCTCCAGGGCAGCCAGGTCGGGCCACCACAGCCCAGCCCTGTGCCTAGGAGATCGTGACCGCCTCACCACCAAGGCGCCGAGGCCCTCACTGGCCTCTCAGGTGCTGTTTCCACCAAGAAGCGCCGGCCCTCGGGTCCTGTGTCACAGGATGCAGGCACCTGCCACAGCCCACGTGGAAGGTCGGTGCTTCTCTCCCTGAGTCATGGGCTTCTGGGGCTCCCCCGCCCTGTGTCCCCATCCCTGGCTCCAAGCCGGAAAGAGGGAGGCTCTGAGCAGTGTGGCCTGCCTGCCTCTCTGGCCCTGTTTACTTCTCTCTGTGACAAGCCCAGCTCAGGCCAGCTCCAGACAGCCGTGAGTCCCTGGGTGTCCTGGGCCAGGGCCTCGGCTGACAGGGAGGTTCAGGCTGCAGTCCATCTTCTCCCCTCGTGCCACGACCTTAATGCTGCAGCTCCAGGAGGAAGCATCTCAGAAAAGACCCTCGTGGGCACGGGAGCTGCCTGCCCCAGGGCTGGGGCTGCGCTGCTGGTCAGGAGCCTGGAGCCCCTTCTCCCTAGCAGCCTGTGCTCAAAGCCTGGCTTCCGGCCCAACCTGGGCATGGAGCCAGCGGCCAGGCAGGGCCACAAGGTTCTGTCCTGCACGGGGTTGCCAGATTTCGCAAAAAAAAGAAAAAAAAGAAAGAAAAACAGGTAACGTCGGAACTTCAGTTAGACAAGGATACTTGTCAGCAGAAGTATGTCCCTGGTAATATTTGGGACACACTTGTACTAAAAGATGTATTCATTGATTATTTGAAATTTACATCTAACATGGCATCCTGTATTTTTTCAGGACAGCTGGGGTCCCCAGGGTTCCCCACAGCCCCACCCCCACTCGACCCCAAGTCAGGATCCCCTGTTTCAGAGAAGCCTCTCATGGCCTGGTCAGAAATTCCGGGTCGGTTAAAGGAAGGAATCGTATCTTTCTTTAAGGACCTCAAACAATTTAGCTTTCAAGCCTGCCACCTTTACGGGACAGTCTTGTGACATGGTGGGGCGGCTTTACTCTGACCATCTCCTGGCCCGCGTGGTACCCCAGGAGGCCCCGCTGCGCAGAGCCCGTTGAGAACAGCGCCCCGGGAGCGCGCCTCCGAAATCCCCACCACCCCAGCTTTGTTTCCTGAGAAGATCCTTCCGACACCCCGTGATCTGCAGTCCCGTCAGGTCGGGCTGGGTTTTCACTATTTTGGTTCTAATCTTTGAAAGCTGTCATCCCCATAGCTAATGTGACAGTTTTTAATGCTTTTCGTTGTAAGTAGGCCTTTCCAAGGCAGATTAGTTTTAATCTAAAATGCTCTTTCTTTTCAAGTTCACTAGAATTCAAGACATTTAGCTATTTGATTAAAATAACGAGGACAGTCATCACCGGTGAGGTGGGAACTGGCACAGGACACTGTCGGAGGGCGCCCTCACCCTCACTCCTTGGGTACCTGGGCTCTGTCCTCGAGTTTATGGAGGGGGCAGAAGGCAGCAGCTGAGAAGCGAGTGGGCAAAGTGAGGGTGGGGAGGGCACATTCCCCGTGGCTCAGCGAGGACGGCGGGGTGGTCGGCCTGCAGGGCACGGAGGCTCTGGCACGGACTGGTTGGGTGGACCTGGACCAGGCACTAACCCAGGCTTGGAGAGGAAGCAGGCGGGGCACAGCCAGGCGGGAGGCCAAGGCCCCTGCCGAGACCGGGGACACAGAGGACACAAGCCAGGGGCACAGGGGTGGAGTGGGCTGCCAAGGAGGCCAGCTGAGTGTCCTGGGCTCTGGGAGGGGAGGGCAGGCTCCTAGCACCGAAGCAGGGGCACGATTCTGGGCCCTGATGGCAGGCTGGCGAGGGGGGACCTGGGAGCGAGTCCGAGGCTGGGGCCCAGGCTCTGAGCCCAGACACGTGAGCAGCCTGGACTTTCCAGTAGCTCATGGAAGCCTCGTGGGCAGCTGAGGGGAGGACGGTGGTTTGAACAAGGTCTGTCTGCTGCAGACACTCGTCAAAATCTGGTTATCATTGTGGCGGTGGCTGGGGAGCAGCACGAGCCCCCCCCCGAGGTGGCTGCCTGGTCTTGGACTCCGCAGCCTCCAGAAGAGTGAGCTGGACAAACCCCTGTCTTTTCTAAACGCCCTGCCTGTGGCACTCAGTGAAGACCAAGACCAGGGGCCAGGGAGGAGCAGGCAGGAGGCCCAGCCCTCCACAGCCCACGTCCCGGAAGCCTGTGGCTTTAGGATTTTAAAGCATGAACAAATGTCTGTGCCTGGTCTGTTCCTCCAGGAAACAGAGGCGGGCTGGGCACAGGCCTGGGCATCCCTGGCTCCGTGACATCTGCGCCTAGCCCAGGCTTGGTGTTCCCAAAATGGACAGCAGAGGGCACCAGAGACCGCCTGACCGCTGCACTGCCGGGGCGCCCGCAGCCCGGCTCTGCCTGGTTGGCTTGGGACCCACCGGGACCATCTGCGTGTGTAAACATCGCCTCACCCCGCGCAGACGAGACTTCCAGAGGCCCTGATGCATCCACGATGGGTGGGACTGTGCGGGGCAGGGGCTGGGTCGGGGGACAGGGACCCTGCAGAGTCACCGGGAGAGATTTCACCTGGACCCACTGAATCAGAATCTCACCTTAGGAAGCTGGAAATCCCGACTCTTCAGAAGCTCCCAGGTGGCCCCAATGTGGCGCTTAAGAGCCACTGCTTGAGATGGTGGCCCTGGACCTGCCCAGGGCCACCTAGAGACGTGCTAGAAATGCAGATTCCCAGGCCCCCACGCCTTGAATCAGAACTCTGAGTGGGAGGGGGGTCAGACAGACCCCTGCATCTTATCAAGCACTCCAGGGACTCTGCGGCCAGGCCCCCAGGGGATTCTAACCCCCTCAGGCTGAGGCCACTGCCCCTGCCTCTGTGCCCAAAGTGTGCTTGGGGACCAGCAGCATCGCAGCTCTCCGGAGCTGGTTACGGATGCAGAGTCCCAGGCCCCCCCTGTTGAATGAAAGCTGCATTTTAACAGGATCCCTGGGCAATTCCTACAGTTTGAGGACTCATTGCTGGGGAATGGGTGCCTCCCGTGGGCTCCGAGGGAAAGGATGCTGAGCCCCGAGTCCTCCTGGGGCATCTGTGAAACCTCCCCAGTATAACTGCCTGAAAGAGTCCATTACCTCCTGCAGCCACAGGCTCCAGATTTCTGAAAATGAAACCCAAAGTCCAGTCTGTGGGCAGCTGCCTTACAGTCTGAATTAAATTAGCCACCTCTCTGGGTATCTTTGGTTAAATGTATGGCATTGTTTGGGTAGAAAATGAGTCCTTAATCATTTGAGGGACATGTGGGCAGAATGTGATGACGCTGGGGACCCTGAACTCCAGAACCGAGGGACATGTGGGGGAGGAGCTTCCCTAGTCCTTAACGAGCCCGCAGGGTGACCAGGAATAACAGAGGAAACTGCCACACCAAATTTGACCCCTGAATTCAGTGGGGTCGTGGGACCCCACAGGGTGGGACCAGGAGGAGAGACAGGTGAGTACCGGGACCCATGGGGTCAGTGGGGCCGCTGTGTAGTCAGAGTGGCCTGGCCCACAGAGACCCCTGGTGCCAGTTGCTGGTGTCCTGGGGTGGGGACAGCCTCCTGCCCACCTGTAGGCTGATGCTTTGGATCTCGGGGAAGCTCCCGCCTGGAGACGGAAGTCCACCTTGACCCCAGGCTCTGCTCAATGGACGTCCTGCAGGCAGGTCCCCTGACCCCAGGCTCTGCTCAATGGACGTCCTGCAGGCAGGTCCCCTGACCTGGGGCTCTTCCTGCCTGCAGGTCTAAGTGGGGGCAGTGCTGGAATTATTCAGCTCCTTCTCACGAGGGAGGAAACAGCCAGCCCTGATATTGGATGTAGGTTCTCTCCTTGTGGAGAGGAAGCTGGCTTTGTTTCAAGTGCCAATGCTGAATTCAGTCCTAACAATTTTAGAAACGGCCTAGCCAAGATGTTTTTCTCTCGATTTGATCTTTGGATCAGATTCCCAGAAGCTGGCGCTCTGATCTGCCTGCCAGCAGGGTGGCAGAGGCCCACAGTCCTCCACTGGGGATGAAATACTCAGTGTGGCTCTTCTGGCAGGTGACGTGTCCTTCCTCATCCCCAGTCCCTCTATAAAGAGGATCCCTGGGCCGGCAGCAGAGCCGCTGAGTGGACAGAGGCGAGGTCAGCTCTGCAGAGGCCAGGCAGGGTGGGGGGTGGGGGTGCAATTTCTTAAGTCGTGGAAATTAAGGCCAACTGAGGCAGGGATTTCATCTCCAAATAGTGGTTTGAAACCACCGAAACTGAAACTGCTAGGAAAACAGTAAGATTATTTTTTTATCCATGCCATTTTCCCCAGGGCCGTCCGCACCGAGGCTGGTGGAGGAAGCCGGTGGTCTTGCCCCTCCTGGGTTCATCCTACCGCAGGCGGGCCGAGTCGCAGAATGGGAAGTGCCGGGAAGATGCGGGCCTGCGTGGTGCCGGGGCTGGCACTCTGCCTGCTGCTGGGGCCTCTCGCAGGTGAGGGGCCGCTCTGGAGGGACCCAGCCACCTGGACCCGCCCCGGACAGCCCTCAGTTCTCTCCCCTCCTGCCAGGCTGCTTCGAAACCCCCAAGCCCTGCAGCTGGGGTGGGGTGGGCCCAGCCGGCACCTGGGGGGTCCTCTTGGGTGACAGCTCTCCTATTCCTTTGCAGGGACCAAGCCTGTGCAGGAGGAAGGGGGTAACGTCTCCGATTTCTTTCCTTTCATTTGCATAAGTAACTGGCGTGCGCAGGGACAGACTGCTGGGGAGGGCAGCGGCTTCTTACCCCAAGCAGGCGCATCAGGAGCCCTGGCTCAGCTCAGGCCTGAGCGTGGAAAACATGGCCCTGGGGAGCCAGCCTGGAGCTGTGCAAGCAGAGGGTCTTCCAGTGGGGACTCTGCCCTCCAGCCACCGGGGAACACACTGGGCAGAGGAGCTGGGGCCCCCTGACCCCCTGACATTCCCACCCTCATCCTGGGCTCCAGCCCCCAGGCCCTCCCAGCCCTGAGCCCTAAGTCGGTCCAGTATCTTTAGGCCGCCCTTGGCTGAGCTCCAGGACAGGCTGTGTCGGGGGAGGCGGAGGCAGGTGTCTGCTTCCCTCTGAAATCCCACCAGGTTGCTGATGGGGCCCCACTCCCTCCCCACACAACCTCCTCCTCAAACAAGACCGGCCTCCCCACCCTTCCCCTTCCTGCTCTTCCCCCATCTCCCAGACCAGGCGTCCCCAAGGACCTAGGTCCCCACCCCACTGATGAGAGGGGACAGGCTCAGGCCCCCACTCTGGGAAGCTTATATCACTGTGGGCACAGCTGGGCACCATCCACCTGCCTTGAGGCCTCCAAGGACGGTGTCTCCAGGCAGGACCACGGGGACAGCCCCGAGGCCGGCGTCATGTGTCTTTCAGACCCCTATGCGGAGCTGCCGGCCATGCCCTACTGGCCTTTCTCTACCTCTGACTTCTGGAACTACGTGCAGCACTTCCAGGCCCTGGGGGCCTACCCCCAGATCGAGGACATGGCCCGCACCTTCTTCGCGCACTTCCCCCTGGGGAGCACCCTGGGCTTCCACGTTCCCTATCAGGAGGACTGACTGGTGTCCAGCCTGGTGCCCGCCCGCCCTGCCAGGCTGCCATAGGTCGGGCCTCTGCAGGCATGGAGTCCCGGCAAAGCTCTGGCTCCCGCGGAGTTGGGGGGGGTCAGGCCTGTTCTCAATAAACTCCGGACTGAAGACGCACAACCAGCGTTGTTTGTGGGTTTTCTTTCCAGGACGGCTGTGCTCAGGCCCCATTTACTTTACTTCACAAACGAAGCTGGTTTTATTTTGGTTCCTAGGGAGCACTTTCATGAACTCTTTCGTAAATGTGTGCACGATTTCCGTCCACACCGGCATCAACAAGGGAACCTACATCTTGAACAGGCTTAGGACTGGCTTACTGGGTCTCTCATCCATTTCCCACAATGACCCTGCAGGGTGCTGCAGTTCCCACAGATTACAGGTGAGGAAACTGAGGCAGAGACCTCCAGTCACTGCCTGACTTAAGGTCACACAGCTGCTTAGAGGGGAGCCAGACTCCAGTCCAGGCACCCTTGCTCCAGGCCACTAAGCTGGGCAGCAGATGAACCCACCGCCGTGGCTGCGCTGGGGGGCCGCACTCCACACCACAGCACAGCCTGGGAGGAGTGCCCAGGAGGCAGCAGGAAACAGAGAAGTGAGAGGCTCTATCTGTGTCTGTCATTGTCAGGGACAGTGGGGCCTGGACAGGCTCCGTCTTCCAGGGACAGCTCAAGGCTTTGAGGGGCTTCACCTGGGCACCCTGGGGCACTAGAAAGCTGGGCGGGCAGCGCGGATGGTGTCTCAGGGATGGGCCACCAGCAACAGGATGGCCTCTGCACAGGTGGTGAGCCCCCCATCCCTGCAGGGTGTACAAGCAGACCCCCGAGACCCATGGCCCCTTTGCTAGTAAAGACCTTGACTCGCTGGGTCGCTCCTGTTGGCCACTGCCCAGTCCCGGTTCCATCCGACTGGCTTTCACCTGGTTCCTTCAGGGCGGCGCACACTGGCACGGCACGAGCCTCACCCGGTGTCCACTCCTGCTTCTCCCTGCATCCCAAACTGTCCACTCAGGCCAGGCGGCCCCTTCCCGGGCCACCCTCCGTCACACATCTCAGCTCAGCCATCCCTGTCCCTGGAAGCACCGTCCTCGCTGCTGGCCGGTTCTCTACACCCTAACCCCAGCCCCACCTCCTTTCAGACCTGTTAAAGAAAACATTATTGGAAATTTTCAGAAGTTATTCTGAACCCTGGGGATGGGTGTGGGGACCACCGCAGCGGGGTCTTGCAGTAGGGGAGGGGGACCGGGCTCAACTCAACAGCGCAGGCAGAGGGGGGTTGCCGCTAAGGAGCAGGTGGGGTCGGGGGGTGGAAAATAACGGGAGGAACCCAGTGCGGGAGGGGGATGCTGACCTGCCCCGCCGACCCCACAGGGCTCTCGCCGGAGACAGGCCTGGGTGATCAGATATCCCCCTGGGGTGCTGGGGGACCAGGAGCCGGATCCCATATCCAGGGTGGGGACTCTGACTGAACCCACTTAGCAGGGCTCTCTGCGAAAACGGAGCCCACAATGATGTGGGCAGACGGGCCTGGGACAGGTTCCGCAGGCCACGGAACAAAGGATCTTTGACAAAGTCTAGTTGGAGTACCTGCTGCCCGCCCTCCCTCACTCCCTTCCTTCCTCCAGCGTTCTCCCTCCTCCTTCCCTTCCTGCTTTTCCTCCCATTTCTGTCATTCACAGCCTTTTTTTAAAATCACGGTAAAGCTTCAGGAATTGTTTCCATGTTAACCATGTTGAAGCGGTGTTAAGCACATTCTCGGCCGTGCGGCCATCACCACCTCCCTCTGCAGACCGTTTTCCTCTTCAAGGCTGAAGCTCCCTCCCCACTAAACACAAGCCCCGCATCTCCCCCTCCCCAGACCCCGACACCCGCTTCTAACTTTCTCAGGCGTTGACCCCCGGAGGGGCGTCTGCTGAGCGGCATCGCCAGCGTTTGTCTTAGGATCGGCTCATTGCACTCGGCTCAGCGCCTCCAGGTCCACGCGCGTGGCGGCAGGTGTGGGCGCTCGCTCCCTCCTAAAGGCGCAGTAATATTCCCGGGTGTGCGTGGACCACTTCGGCTTATCCACCACGGGCGGGCCGCTTCCCTTTTCCATCGATTATGAATAACGCTGCTGTGAACGAGGGGTCCAGGCGCCTCTGGGAGCCTCTGCTTTCAGCCCGCTGGGCCTGCGCCCGGAAGCGAGTGCTGGGCCACGTGGGCGCCCGGGCTGGGGGTTCGCGGCCCGCCCCGGCTGCAGCGGCCCCTCAGGGGGTTGGCTTGCATCGCGCCTGCTCATCTGCTCACTGGCCGGGTGGGTGTCTTCGCCAGACGCACAAGGCACGGCCCTTGGCCCCCGTGACCCCTGTGGCCCCCGTGACTCCCGTGGCCCCTGTGACTCCCGTGGCCCCTGTGACTCCCGTGGTCCCCGTGACTCCTGTGACTCCCGTGGTCCCCGTGACTCCTGTGACTCCCGTGGTCCCCGTGGCCCCCGTGACTCCTGTGACCCCCGTGGGACCCGTGACTTCTGTGGCCCCTGTGACTCCCGTGACCCTCGTGACTCCCGTGGCCCTCGTGACCCCCGTGACTCCCATGGCCCCTGTGACTCCCGTGACCCCTGTGGCCCCCGTGACTCACGTGGCCCCTGTGACTCCCGTGGTCCCCGTGACTCCTGTGACTCCCGTGGTCCCCGTGACTCCTGTGACTCCCATGGCCCCTGTGACTCCCGTGACCCCTGTGACCCCCGTGACTCCCGTGGTCCCCGTGACCCCCGTGACTCCTGTGACCCCCGTGGGCCCCGTGACCCCCGTGGCCCCCGTGACCCCCGTGGCCCCTGTGACCCCGGCGTCTCCGCGGCAGAGCCCGCCTCCCTGTTTATTCTGGCTCCCCCCGCGTGGCGGAGGCCTGCTCCGCGGGCACTGCTCCCGCGGCTGGCGGCCTTTTCTCCCCGGGGCCGCCCGTCAGGGGTGTTGCAGACGCCGCCCTCGCCAGCGCAAAGACAGACGCGGGCGGCCCCGAGCACCCAGGACGCGAGAGCGCGGACCGCGCGGCGCGCGGGCGGGCACCACGGAGGCGCGGTCCTCCGGCGTCTAGACCTGCCGTGTGGCGCGCGCCGGAAGCGGCCCCGCGGCCGGAAGTGGGCCGAGAGCGCCGCGGGCCCGAGATGAAGCCGGCCGTGGACGAGATGTTCCCCGAGGGCGCCGGGCCCTACGTGGACCTGGACGAGGTGTCACGGGCCGGGCGGGAGGCTCCGAGCGTGGGGAGCGGGGAACGGGGAGCGGAAGGGCGGCGCCCACGTGCGCGGGCCCTGGGGAAGGGAGGCCGCGCGGGCGGTGGCGCGGCTCCCAGGCTCCCGGCCCCGCTTCTCCGAGCACCGGGTGACAGGCGGCGACCGACCGGGGCGGGAAGCGTGTGCCCGGCCCGGGGCCAGGACGCGCAGCCGGAGGGTCGGGTGCCCGCGGGCGCCCCAAGGCCCCGGCCACACGCCTGCGGTCCGAGGAGCCCCGTTTGCGCTCCTCGGTGGCGGCAGCACCCCACGGGGGCCCGCGGGGCGTCTCCATAGCGCGTGGGGCGCCCCTCGTGTGGGTTTGAGCTCGTGTTCGGGGACTGGGGAGGAAAGCGGGCTTTGCTGTGCCTTGGGTGCCGCCTGGAAGCGACGCTGGTTCTCCGATGAGGCCTCGTCTGCACCGGGCGAGGGAAGCCGCTTTTAGCCGCCGTGCCTGTCGGAGCGGAAAGGCACGCCTGGCGTTTCTGTGCTGTGCGCAGTGGCCTCGTTCTTCTTTATCATGCAGGATTGTGCGGTGGTCTGTCGTGGTCACAGCGTGACCTTGTCTGATGCGAGCGTTCTGTGAGATGGTTTGTGGTCAGCAGGAGAGCGCCACAGCCTAGCTCGCAGTGCCGGGCCGGCTCGTGCGCTCTTTCTCAAAACTTAGCGGGTACAGAGATGGTCAGAGGCAGCCCTTGTGCCTGTGGAGGTGGCAGCACGGCCGGTCGCAAATACCAGGCGTCATCGCAAGCCGGAGCGCAGCGCTCTCAGGGCTTTGAGGGGGCTCAGCAGAGGTGCAGCTGAGCGGACTCTGCCCAAATGCTGGGACACGTTGGTGTTTGCTAGGGAGGCGGGGATAAAGGCCGGCAGGAGCAGAGTCCTGGGTCGGGAGATGTCGGCTCACCAAGGGAAGGGAATGTCGGCTCACCAAGGGAAGGGAATGTCGTGTTCTTTAGCATGGTGGAGCGTGCAGTGCCGGAGAGGGGGGGCAGTGGGCAGGGACCAGGTCACGAGACCGTCTGGAGCTACGCTGAAGAGGGTGGCTCTGTGCACGCCGCTCCCCAAGCACTTCTAGTACACCCACGCCTCAGTCCTGTTTTAAAGTCACAGCCCTAGGCCATGTGGAGCCACCAGAGGGCTTTACAGTGGGGACGGAGAGGCTCCCACTTGCTCTGAAGCGGTGAGGGAGCAGGGAGAACAGGAGAGTTGAAGATGTGTAAGTGAGGCGGATGCTGGCAGGGACAAGCCCAGCCCGTGTTTAAGTGGTAGAAAGTGCATGGCTACCTGTGGTGATGGGGGTGGGGAGGGAGGCTGAGATGCCCGGGGAGGAAGTTGAGCTTCCTGGCTTTTCTGAGAGCAGCAGTGAAAGGGAACAGGAGCATTCAGCCACGTGGGGACCAGGGCAGGGTGGACCAAACGGCCTTGTGAATGCCGGGTCATGGCAGCAGCAGGACCTGGGGCCAGCTGTTCAGGGTGCTGCCATCAGAGGACTCTGCTGTCGCCCGGTGACTAAACAGGATCCAAAATGCTGAGGGCTTCAGATTGTCCAGTTTGGGTTGTGACATGGTTTTTTTCACTGCCGTGGAGTTGTGGCAGTGGACGGTCTGTGATGGCAGCCGTCACTGGGACCTCAGTGGCAGAGCAGGTCAGTTTCCTTGCAGAAGTGGTTTCATTTCCAGACGAAAGTGGGAAGGGACCCTGAGCCGAGGCGATGGGCTCAGTTTTGCATGTTTGTGGCCTCTGTGGTGACGTCCAGCGGGGATCAGAAACTTCTCCTGTGGTTACAGAGAAGTCGCGGTGCTTAGGGCAATGGTAGGTTTCTTTTTTAAAGGCAAGGAGGAATCAAGGAACAGAAGCCCTTGAGAGACCGTAAAATAATTCCTTTGAATTTCTCCCTCCCGTTCCCCCTCCCCTCGTACACATTCCTTTGTCTGGAACGAAAATGTTGACTCCAAGTGGAGCCTGTTTCCCCTCACCCTTCCTTTCCTGTGGGGGTGGCGGGCACTGCAATGCACCGGCCACTTGCTCTTTCAGAAAACACAACTGACGTAACCTTGCCTTTCCATTCCCCAGGCGGGAGGCAGCACCGGGCTCCTGATGGACTTGGCAGCCAATGAAAAGGCTGTTCACGCAGACTTTTTTAATGGTAAGCATGCTTGGGATGGGGACGCCAGGTTTAATCTAAATGTTTCTTCTCCAGGTGGAGGCAGTGAAGCAACTTGGTGACATGGATAGTTTGGATCATAAGACCGTAAAGGCCCCGTGCCACTCTCAGAAGGCGGTGCAGTCTCTGTGGAAGGACGTGGGCTGGGCACACTGGCAGGCAGCCCTATTTTTCAGGAGAAAAGTAGCATGAAATTGTTCCCAGCCTGCAGCCCAGTAATTGAGTTTGAGCGTGGTAACACGTGCGTGCAGACACCTCAGGCTGTAGCTGGGTCTGGCCCCTTGCCCCAGACACGGCCATGGGAACCCCGTCTGTCTCCCTGTCTGCCCTCTCTGGGTGGCAGTTTCCTTTCCTCTCCCAGGCCACCTGTGTTCGCCTGCCTGGGTCTGGTGCCCTCAGCTGCCTTTGCAGAGGGACAGCCACCCTCCAGCTCTTGCCCTTTACCAGTGCGTCTGAAATCAGGACCCGCGATGCATTTCCGTGTGATCTCAGGGCCTCAGTGCTAGTCACCAAGAACATGCGTGAACCAAATAAACAGTGAAAAGCAAAGTTTCTGTAAGACCTTCAGACCTGCTAGAGGGGACATTTCTCTCATTCCCCTCTGATTTCCTAAGGCCTTGTTCCTATGGATTATATTAACCTTTACTAAGGGTTCAAATAGTAAGTAAACAAGATAGGTTTCTTACTCCAGAGGGCGAGGTGGCGTTTTCCATCCTGTTTTAATCCATGGTGTTTGCCTCTACAAAAGCCCCTGTTACTAGTTAACAGTTGGACTTGACCTTGCCGCGCTGGTTTCTTATCTTACCCGAGGCCCCCACCATCCCGTATCCCTGCTGCTGTACCATGTTTATTGTCCGCGGCCGTTGTCTGAGGGGAGTGGCCAGGCTGCTGAGTGGGGGTGCAGGCTCCCCTAGGGTGCCCGGCCATGCCCCTGAGGCAGCATTCTGGCTGCTACCAACCAGAGTCATAACTGGGGCAGGTGACATTGGAGGTTAGCCTGGAGACCTGAGTAGCATTTCTTTCCATTCTTTATGCCAGAGCGAGGGGGGAGAAGGTGTTGCCGTCAGAGGGAACCAGTTGTGCAAAGCCACGGGGTGCTCTCCAGAGCTGCTTTGTGAAAACACGAGCTCACCAGGCGCCTTTGAAGCTGCTTCACTTGGGCAGGATCGGGCAGTTGCTGATGCTGGCACAACCCGCGTGCATTTTGATGATCTCCTTCAAAGCCTCATTCATCCTCTGCCAGTCCACTGGTTTAGAGGCGATCACTGTGTTCTAGTGTTTGAGTTCATGTGACTTCAGAGTCAGCCCCTGAATCCTGGCGGGAAAGCATCTCTGAGAGGGACCCAGGCCCGACCTGTCGGGTGAGTGCCGGGCAACCTGAGCAGTGTGAGCACACGTCTCCTTGCGCCACGGCTGGCCAGGAAGGGAACGTGGGAGAGCTCTTATCCCCTGCCGCCCACCTGCTAAGTTCACAAAGCGCTCACTGTCCCGTCGGGTTGTGACAACCCCATGTGTTGAAGGAGCCGTTTCTTTGAGAGACCTCTGTGGGCTTTGAAGAGGGCTTCTGCCATGTCCTTTTTGCTTGTCAGATAGGTTTTGCTGGGCTGTTATCCTCTGGGCACCAGGATTCTAGCCGTGAACGAGGTTCACTCTCTTCCTTTGCTTCGTTTTACAAAATCGTGGTGGGTCCAGATGAGCCAGCAGGCAGGGTCGGGACCGTGACGAGAGCCCTGGCGACGTGTGGATGGCCTTGTTTCTGGGAGCACAGCAGAGGGAGGTTTCTCCGGAGGGGACAGCAGAGCAGAGATTGGGAGGGGTGGAGTCAGCCAGGGCTGGGGCCTGCGGCAGAGCCACAAACAGCAGTCAGGAGGCAGTGAGGACATGGGGCACGCCAGTGTGGCTGGGGAGAGCTGGACCCTCTGCGGTGGCCAGAGATGCCGCAGGGACGCCACCCTCCCCAGGAAGGCTGGTACCAGCAGGCTCCTGCCTCTTTGCTCTGTCTAACCATCCAGGAGTTGAACTTCCCTTTCTAGTTCATAGTTCGTACTGCACGTTTTCAGGACAGTATATATGGGTGGGTTTTTAGCTTTGTCGTCTCCTCCCATCATTGCCTGTGGAAGGAAATTTGGAAAACACAGAAAACTAGACAGAAGGACAGAATCTTTCCTGCGGGTGGGGGGAGCTGATTCTGATCACCCAGGGCAGCGCACACGTGTTGGCTGCGTTTCTTCCAGCAGGAGCGGGCCTTCGCGGTGTTTCTCGGGCTTGAGTGTGGTTCCCACTGCCTTACAGGAGGCTCCACACCCAGCCCGCTTTCTCATCCTCACAGCGGCGGCGGCTGGTCTCCCTCCGCTCCCGGGGCCCAGCACATGCCTCCCAGCTTGGTCTCTCCCCAGCCCAGCACGAGGGCGGCACCTTGGCCGCCGTGCCCTTGTGGGTGCAGATGCGGCATTGGCGTGTCCTGAGTGCTGAGCTGTGGCTGTGAGGTGATGTCCGTGGGACCCAGAACAGCCCTGCATGCGTATTCCCAGGATTGTCCCGCTCACCCTCTACGCTCAGACTACACCCACCATCCCTGGTTGGGTAAAACCGAAAGTCTCTTATGGGAAAGTCTTTTATTTCATAGATCGTTGACTGTGGACTCTGCATTTTGAGCTACCATAGAATTCATTTTGAAGTGATCTGTTTGCTGCTTACCCTTGTGTGTGTAAATACGTGGTTCTGCTTATTTCCCTAGATTTTGAAGATCTCTTTGATGATGATGACATCCAGTGAGATGCTGTGCTGCAGGCCAGGCCCGTGGTGCAGAGCCTCAGCGTGAGTCTGCGCAGGACCGCTTCAGGTGGTTTTAAAGAACGTGGAAGTCCCTTGAAGTGAGGACCTGGTTAACCGAGAAAGACAATAGTGTGCTCAGCCGCCTGCACGAGGCTGTTCGTCTCTGATGTGACCAGGTGTTGCCCTCACTTCAATTAAAAGAAAGCGATACCCCATGCAGAGTGATCTCACTCCTGCAGTTTTCGGTGAATGTCGCCGTCCCTAAAATCTCTGTGTGTGTTTGTGTGTGCCTGCGTCAGCATGCTAAGAGAACCACGCTTGGCTGGTAGCAAACAGCGTGTGTGAAGCCGCTGTATGCCGGAGCAGGGGGCCGCGCAGCTGGGCCTGCTGGCAGCACTTGAGGGACCTTGCCCCGGGGCCGCCCCTCTGCTCCCTGGGCAGGTTCGCGGTGTGTGTCTGTCAGTGAAGCGGGCCTCGTGCTGTCCTCCGGCCTCCACGTCAGGGCAGCTCCGCGCAGACCCAACGCATAAGAGCTAGGATGACAGACGGTGACTTTGCAAGAGGCACCTTCTACGAGAGAAGTGCACAGTGGTCCATTTCCTTGGAGAATGTGGGACCCACGTGGGAAGGGGTTTGTTTCCTGTGGGCCCAGCTCAGTAATTGATAATGGCCGTAAAACAGCGAAGTTCCTATTTCATACCCATCTCCAAGGGAAGAGTGTTTCTCAGACCAGGAGAGCCCAGGCCCGGGACTTCAGCTCTTCCCATTTTCAGAGTTAAAGCCCCTCGGTAGATGAGGGACCTGCTGCCCCCACCGCTGAGAACCCACTGAACGGTGGGTGTCACCTCGTTGGCACGTTTACAGAGGAGACGTTTTTACTAGGGACCAGGTGAGGTTTGAAGCAGAACCGAATGTTGGCTCCAACTCATTTTCTCACAAGTGCTGAGTGGATTTTCAGCCTGTCATCCTGATGGAGCTCCTGTCCTTTGCTGGGGCTCAGCAGCCGGGGCCGGCCTGGGACAAGCCAGCAGTCCTCCATGGTCCCCGTGCTGCAGTGAGGGCACTCTGAGCCCAGGGTCCATGGGAGGCAGGAGAGAGGCGCACCGCAGTGCGGAAGACCGTCTGTGTCAAGCTCTGCGCTGGGCTGCACGCTGGGGCTGCCTCCTTGTTTCTGAGGCGCTCATGGCTTCTGCAGGCGAGTAGCAGGGGCTCCAGCAGCCGGCGGCATGCTCTCTGCACTTTGAGAGGGGGGCTCCTCCGTGCTGTGTGCTTGCTGTTCATTCGTGAGAGTCCTCTCTAGGTTCCTAAGTGGATTCCTCAAAGCAGGCATCGAGGACGCTGTGGGGCACAGTTAGGTATTTGGGTGAATTCTGTGGTGATCGGGTGGTCCCCTGCAGTCCCCCTCAGTTGGGGTTTATTGCAGTCCCACAGGGCTTGCAATACGCAGTGCTCAGGGCTGTGGCTGCAGCTCAGACTGACCAGTAGCAAACACCCCTGCCGGCGAGCTGTTGCATCCTGTAGGGTCCGGCTGAATCAATTCCTTTCTTTGGGGAGCTGGGCACAGTGGCTCACTCCTGTAATCCCACCTCTTTGGGAGGGTGAGGCAGGAGGATCACTTGAGGCCAGCAGTTTGAGACCAGCCTGAGCAACAGAACAAGACCCCCCTCTATACAAAAAAATAATAATAATTGAAAAAATAAAAAAATTGGCTGAGCTTGGTGGCACATGCCTATAGTTCTAGTTATGTGGGAGGCTGAGGCAGGGGGCTCATTTTAGCCTAGGAGTTAAAGATTGCGTAGCTGTAATTGTAACACTGCACTCCAGCCTGGGCCAAAGAGACCCTGTCTCTCAACAAAACCAAAACCGTTTCTTTGGGCCTCTGTTTCATTATTGGTGAACGAGGACCTCATTCTCTGGTCTTCAGCGGGAAGGAGCACTCCCAGGTGAAGGCAGCCGCCGCACAGGAGCTCAGGCGGAGTGGAGACTGGCACACGCTCCTAGACCACGGCCTCCAGCCCCAGAGCCCCTCTGGGCTCGCCTGGTCCAAGCCGCTTTGTGAATAGCAGTCTGCACGTGTGTGCGCGTGTCAGTCCTGTGTGGGCTCTAGGAAGCCTCCCTGTGCCTTCACAGAATCCTTGTAGCTTCCTCAGTGTCACGAGGCTGCGAGCATTGCCACCTGCTTGGCTTCCTCATCTCCCCGTCACTCAGCTGTCACTGTGAGGCATGAGGAAGGGTGATTGCCGGGTGGTGGGAACAGCAGCTGACTGGCCCACCCGTGCACACTCCCGCGGCAAAATGCCAGCCACTGTCGGTGATACATGTTCACCTACACTGACACACACATGTCTTTTCTCAGTTTCTATACCTGGTTGCCTTAATCAGAGACGTCTATACCTAGCCCTGCTGCATTTAGAAAGCTGTGGGGGGCCGCAGGCTCAGTGCCGGCCACATGTTAAACCTCAGCGAGGCGGCACAGCTCTGCCGGAAGGGGCCAGATTCAGCCGAGGGCAAGGGAGCCTTCTGGGGTCTTGACGAAGACCCTTCCATGAGAAGGAGGAAGCACTGTGCGTTAAAATCCATGCGAGAGGAATTTGTCAGAAGGCTCACAGAGGACAGCTCGAAGGCCGCAGGCTCGAAGGTCCCTGGACTCCACCACTTCCTGTTTCTCCCTGCCCACTGGCTTCTTGGGCTCAGGAAATCTTGCTCCGAAGCGGTTTCTTTTTCCACCGTGGTTCCAGCAGTTTCCATGCTACATCTCCAGTAACACGCCTTCCAGGGGTGGAGGGGACTGTATTGCGAGGGAAAGGCTTGAGGAAGGCGTCTGTCCCACCTGCCGCCACCGTGCGCTGTGCCCACTGCCAGCCCTGGAGCCGCACCCAGGCTCCCAGCACGGCTGGGTCCTGTAGTCTTGGCCACACAGCGCAGGTTTTGTGTGAATAATCATTGCCTCCAATTGGTCCCCATATACTACTGTCAAGTATGTATTGAATGACTTTTAATGGTTCCTGTGTGATTTTTGAGGGGGGTGTGAGTGCCCTAGCGTCAGCCACCTCTGAGGCTGGTCCCTTTGTCAAGGTGCTCAGCAGGTGTGTGTTATGTGTAAACAAGCAACAACAGAGGGACTCTGACAATGACCAAACACTTGGCTCTGGAGAGGAGAGAAGGCCACGCTGAGGGTGCTGAGCCCATGTGACTCATACATGGCGCCTCGCTGTGGAAGAGGCATGGGGTCTCTCAGATCTCCCCTACAGGGACTCTGATGACACTTGCGAGGGCTCCACCCCCACAACCTAATTGCCCTCCAAAGGCCCCATCTCCTAACACCATCACCTGGGGGTGGGGGCTGAGGATTCAACATGAATTCTGGGGGGGACACAAATTTCTGGACAGGAGCACCTTGGAATCGGAGGGTGAGCAAACATGGCCTGATGTGGGCAGTGCCACGCCACCCAATGCCCATCTATATGCACCCAACGTCCAAGCACCCACCGAGAGTCATGTGTCGCTTACCGACGGTGGTCCGTCCTGAGAAACACATCGTTAGGTGAATGTCCTCCTTCCAGCGTCACGGAATGCACTGACGTGCACCTAGACGGTTCAGCCTGCCACACACCCAGGTTGGATGGCGGCGCCTGCTGCTCCCAAGCCGCACACCTGCACAGCTCGTGACGGCTGAACCCTGTAGGCAGCTGGAGCGCAGTGCTGTTTGCGTGTAGGAGACAAGGCAGCAAACCTGAGAAGCCCCGCTGGCTCACGTCTGCTTGCCAGCGTCATTTCACAAAGCCCCTGTATGCAGCGCTCTGGAGATGCTTCGAAGGCAACAGGACAGAGCACACCTCACCCCCACGTCTGCCACCCCGGTCACTGCCTTCCTGGTCTTTCCTACATGTAACGCCGCCTGTGACTTCGTGATCGTGCCTGTGTCATCTGCAACCCCATGTCCTCCTGCACACGAACCTCGATGGGATTCTGCTCTCAGGTAACTTCTGAGCAAGTTTGACACGACTCTGTGTCCTGAACCCCGCCACCTGCATCTCCACAGTGGGCTGGCACCTGTGTGGGGCCGGCAGGACCTCTCGTAGGGGCCGCTCCCAGGCTGGAGGCCTTGATCTAGAGTCCTCAGAAAGACTTCTGAATAAAACTGGTGCAGATGCCTTAAAGCTTGACTTACCTTCTTCCATCAGCAGCATCTAAACATGTCTAAGCATGGAAAGGCATGCTGGAGGTGTGGTGTTATAATCTTCTGAGGCCATTGTTGCTTATGCTATCTGTCTTTGCCCAAAATGGCATCATGTGGTGCAGGACTGTGTGAAGCAAACATTGACGGATCTAGAGGGAGGAATAGCAATTCAACCACGTAGGAGACTCCAGACCCCACTACGACCACAGGCACACCGTCCGGACAGAAATACAATGAGGAAAAAAGCCGCCTTGCACCCCGCTGCAGACCCAGCGGACCTGACAAACGTTCTCCCCCGCCTGTGTGTTCCACCACCCGCTTCTTGAGAGCAATATGGCAATGGTGAAGAAACTGAAGATACACAGGGAAGTGGGGTTTGCAGCACGTTTTCTATAACAAAAAATGAATGCTCATTCATGAAAGAAATTACAATGCGTCCCTACCATGGGGTCCTGCACCCACCAGGCAGAGCATCCCGACCATGGGGTCCCACACCCGCTGGACAGAGTGTCCCTACCATGAGGTCCCGCATCTACTGGGCAGAGTGTCCCTTCTGTGGGGTTCTGCACCCACTGGGCAGAGAGGGCTGGAGCCTCAACTGCTGGTGTGGAGGGGATTCCACAGGCAGTGTGGATGGGAATGTGGGGTGCAGAGAGGTATGTGTTATCTTACATATTCATACCTGTTCACATACACATAAAATCGACATTTGTTTGTGTGTGCATAGGTAGACAGTTTTTGGATGAGTGTAAATGTGACATGTGCGTCAATCTGTATAAAACGCCTCCCTCTTGCACTATGCAGCTCACCTGGGCCCCAGGCTGCAAGTACGCCCCATGCATCTGACTGCACACGCATGCATGTGTGCATGAAAGTCTCATGAAAGGCTGTGCTTACAGCCCTGTGGGGAGGGACGAAAACTCAGGCCCCTGTGAGAACCCACCGTAAAGTACGAAGGCAGGGTGGGTGTCCGTGGGTGGGAGCTGGCCCCGGACCCCACTCTGGAGGGGCCTGGGGGAGTGTGGATGGAGAGTGTTGGCAGGGGAGGGCCGCCTGGGGTGGGCCAGGGGCCTGGGCGCCAGTGAGGGGCTGGGGGGAGGGTGGAACTCACAGGGCTTTTCTCCCTAGCCCTGGGGGCTGCCCCTAGCAGGGGTCTCTGTCCGTTTCCTTAGACCCCCTGTTTGCAGCTGAAGCAGAGAAGGAAAGCCTGGCCTTCAAGGTCAAGGGCTGTTCATCAGCACCGGCCAGGAAAGGGGGGGCCGACTTCGGGGCTCAGTCCTCTGAGCTGGACAAAGCCTGGCTGGTGTCCGGCCCCGGTGAGGCCCGTGGATGGGGGTAGAGTGCACTTGCTGTCCTGGATGAAGGCCGGTCTCCTCAGCTGGAATGTGCCCCAGACATCAGTGCTTTCTGCTTAGCTGAGGAGCGCGTACATCATGGCGATATAGAAATGAACTGACACAGTTGCAGAGATGGAGGCTTCGCGCGGTACAGAAGGCCCAGGTGGTTTGTTCCAGCCAGCAGCCCTTGGGTGGGTTGGTGGTGCTTTTGTTTTGTTTTTTATTTTTCCCCTTTGTCTATTTTAACTTTGAAATTTATTTGCTGAGACTCCATTTATCCTGCCACTTGGCAGGCTCACCTCCGTGTCCCCAGCTGTGCCCAGTACAGCTAAGGAAATGTGGAAAGCGCCTGCCATCAGTCTTGCTGAGGCAGGAAAACCACCAGCCCTGCCATGAAAATAGCATTTGGAACAGTTAGTTTTGTTTTTTATTTATTTAGTATCTTGCCACTGATCATAACAATCTCAAAAGATGCCATTCACTGAAAGCCAGCATTGAGCCCAGCATTCAATTTCTAACATTCCACCCTCAGAAATTCCCAAGACGGATGCGGTGCACTCACTTTGCAGATAAGCAAACCCAGGCTCCCTGCGACAGGGTGACCTGTGCAGCCTGGCCTGGCCGCGTGAGGAGCGGCCGTGCCGCGCGGGCTCCACCGCACAGGGCGCACAGACTCAGCTCCCAGGACCACCTTCCTTGAGGTGTGACCTGGAGCAAGTTCTCGCACTTCTTTGCCTGGGTTTTCCATTTGCAAAAATGAGGATTATGACAATACCTACCTCAAAGAGTGAAAAGTGTCTGCTCAGCAAAAAACAGGCGTGAAGGAGCAGACGGTGGAATCCACACAGCACAGGAACCTGACAGGGGACTCACTCGGTCAGGAACACGTTGCCTGTAACAAGAGTTCCCACAAACCAACAATAAAAGCATGCACAGACTAATGAAAAAGGGGGCAAAATGTGTTTTATTGATAACTCATTTACAAATGAATGTATGCAAATGATTAATAAGCACGTTAAAAGGATGGCAGCATCCTCACGTGTCAGAAATGCACATCGAAACCACAGTGAGATGTCATTTCACATTTCGGTCCACAGCTAAAGTCCAAAATGAAAATACAGCACAGTGTCATCAGGGATAGAGAGCCGCTCTTGAGCACCGGCTGTGGGTGGGGTGTGAGTGATGTGACCGCGCTGGGGAGAAGTTCAGCAGTTTCTGAAGTTAAACCTGCATCTAACCTATGGAACACCCCTCCCCAGTTCCCACTCTTAGATACCTGCCTAAGAAAAATGGAGGCATATGTGCACACACACACCCCCCCACACAAAGATTTGTCCAGTAATGTCTAGGGGCCTTATAATAGCTTCAAACTGGACACCAAAACAGAATATAAAGTCCAGAAATAAACCCGTGCCTGCCCAGTCGGATGAATTTTGACAAAGGGGCTAAGGAAATTCAAGAGGGAGAAACTTCAATAAATGGTATTAGAAGAACCAGATATCCATGTGGAAACATAAAGTGATCCCCGGTGCTGACCTTACCCTGTACATACATGTTAATTTGAAATGGACCTCAGATGTAGAGCTACAGAGCTTCTAAAAAAAAAACAATTGCAGCAAATCATCAGAGCCTTGCAGAAAGCAAAGGCTTCAAGAACCAGCAACACGAACGTCGAAAAGAAAGGGAGACAAACAAATTACATCGCATCAAAATTAAAAACGTCTCTTCCAAAAACACTAGATAAAATAGAA
>NW_016108359.1:0-5068 GCF_001604975.1 Cebus imitator
GAGGTGGGTAGATCACAAGGCAGGCAGGAGTTGGACACCAGACTGGCCAACATGGTGAAACCCTTGTCTCTAGTAAAAATACAAAAAATTAGCCAGATGTGGCAGCAGGTGCCTGTAATCCCAGCTACTTTGGAGGCTGAAGCAGGAGAATCGCTTGAACCCAGGAGGGTTGCAGTGAGCCGAGATCATGCCACTACACTCCACACTCCAGCCTGGGCAACAGAGCACATCTAAAAAAAAAGAAAAGAAAAGAAAAGAAAAGAAAAGAAAAGAAAAGAAAAGAAAAAAGAAAGCAGAATGAATTGGCCAGTGCAGTGGCTCATGCCTGTAATCCCCATACCTTGAGTAGGCAGAGCGGGAGGATCACTTGAGCCCAAGAGGTTGAGGCTCAGGGAGTTGAGTTTGCACCACTGCTCTCCAGCTGGGGTGACAGAGCTAGACCCTGTCTCAAAAAAAGAAAGAACAAATTTTGAACTTTCTTTCTTCAGATCTCTATATCAGTGAAGTGTTCTGCTTATGTGGTTCTAAGTGTTCTAGAGCTCTCTTTCTTCTCTCCTGCATAAGTGTCCATTGTGTCCCTGTAAGCTTTTCTCTCCCTGGTTTCTGCTTTGTGTGTGTGTGTGTGTGTGTGTGGAAGGTAGGTGACCTTGGGGAAAAGGGAAGACTTGCCGAAGGGTTTAGATGTTCAAGTGGCAATACAGAGAGTTCTCTGTTTCCTAGGTAGTAAATTGGGTTGTGAATCTTCCATGAAAATCTCCCTCTGGGACTAACTCAAGTTCATTTTAGGAAAACACCTCAAGCCTAGAGAAAGAATTGAAATCAGAAAAAGAGCAAAGACAAGCTCTTTAGTGCGAATTACAGCACGAGAAAGACACTTCCTCTCTACTCAGAACAGAGCTACAACAATGGAAGGATTGAAAAAGGTGAGGTGGGCCAGCCAGGGAGAGGAGAGCCTCCAGCAGCCCTCAGAAGCCCCTCCCATGCTCCTGGTAGGCTCCTCTCCCTGCCCCCTTTGTGTGGGATCCAGGCAGCTCCGGGGTGTGGGGAGGCTGTTCCTTGCCTAGGGAGCTCCTGTTTTAGGAGCTTAAGGCAAAGACAAAGCATAAGCCACTAAGCCTGCTGGCCAGCTCAGATAAAGGTGAGTGCCATGAAGAGAATAAAGCAGAACAGTGTCCTTGGTCGCCTGTGTGCAGAGGTCTGGGGAGGGAGCGATCGGTGAGCAGAGGCTCCAGTGAGTTATGCCCTGCAAAGTACCTCTGGGGCAGAGACTGCAGGAGCAGACAGGAGTGTGAGGAACAAAGGGGAGGCCTCGGGTGGCAGGCAGGAGGGATCCCTTCATGGGCCCTGTGAGCCAGGGGAGGGATGTGAGTTTTATTCTGAGCATGGTGGGAAGTTGCTGGGGGGACAGGATCCATTTCATTCATGAACAGTTATTGGCTACTGTGTGGAGAGTGGATGGTAGGCTTGCAGGAGAGGAAGCTGGGAGGAACCAGTAAACATCTTCAATCACATGCCAGTCCTCACCTCAGCCACTCTGCCCAGGGTCAGTTCATCCCTGGGAAGCAGACTGACCCCACCCTCCACTTCTTCAACATCACCTCAGTCCCCTGGAACACCCTCTCACTTGGAGGCATGTCCTGGATGCTGTGGGCTTCAGAGGGCAAGAGAAGTAGGGTCCAGCAGGCCTTCACTGTCTGGCTGTGGAGCTAGACCTCCCAGGAAACTCCAGGGCAGTGTGAAACATTTGCCCTAATATAAAATCATTGGCTGTCTTTCCAGAGGGAAGGAGGCTCTTTGATTCTGGACAGAGCTGACTGCAGCCCAGGGCGCTATGGGGGGCTCCTCTCTTGTGGGCATGGGGTGCCCTCTTCTCAGGTCCCTGCAGTGCTGAGTGCTGCAGCACAACTGAGCACAAACTGAACTCTCAGCACCTTCCCAGGAGGGGCCTTCAGGGCTGGGGTGACTTCTGGACCTAGATGTTGTTGCATTGAACATGGTAATGGACACCACTGCACAAGTCGAGTGAGTCAGGAAAGGCCCTTTTGATTTCTAGTGGAAAGTGCCTGGAGTTGGTGGGATAGGGAGAGCTTTCTCAAGAGCCATGTCAGACTTGGAGAGTGAAAGGGAGGAAGAGGAGGGCAGAAGAGGACTTTTAGAAAGTTCTGCCTCATCCCAGGGCATACATCCTTTATTCTGCTTCAAAATGCTTCAGTCAAAAGATTTGAATTACACAATTACAGCCTGCCCCAACAATAGGAACAGAAAAATATCTAATATCCCCAGTGAAGCCCCAGCATGCCTCATGAGTGTGTTCACAGAAGCAGAAGCTGCAGCACAGGGTGTGCAGGGAGCCACCCACTGCTCACGACTAAGCTCCACCATTGCTCTCCATGGTCCCAGAAATCCCAGTTACTTTCTGGGTCTCCGTCCTGGCCTTATCAGCCTGGCTCAAGGTGCCCTGACCCCAGTTGTCAGTGCCATTGTCCCTGGGGAGCTGCTACCCTGCAGGGCTCCTCACATGGTCCAGCCAGCCTCCGGGTGTTCTAGCCATGAAATGAGGCCCAGATCACTGTCTTCATCACCCTTCACCAGTGCTTTCCAAAAAAGCAGCTTTTTGAGAGTTGAACAGAAAACCACCTTTCAAACTAGTCTTTGCTGATGCAAGCTTAGTATAATTTTGTGTATGGGTTCTCTATAGATTTTTTGAGATGCTGATCTGTTTTGTAAAAAGTTTTAAAAAGAAGCTCAAATAAGTGAAGCCTCATTTGTCCTGTGAGGGTAACTTTTTTTTTTCTTTTTGAGATGGAGTCTTGCTCTGTTGCCCAGGCTGGAGTGCAATGGCACAATCTCAGCTCACTGCAACCTTTACCTCTCCAGTTCAAGCAATTCTCACGCTGCAGCCTCCCAAGTAGCTGGGATTACAGGCATGTGCCACCATGCCCTGCTAATTTTTGTATTTTTAGTAGAGGAGAAATTTCACCATGTTGGCCAGACTGGTCTCTAATGCCTGACCTCATGTGATCCACCCACTTCAACCTCCCACAGTGCTAAGATTACAGGCATGAGCCACCATTCCCAGTCAAGGGTAACTTCTTTTTTCCTTTTTCTTTTTTGTGATGGAATCTCAGGTTGTCGCCCAGGCTGGAGTGCAGTGGCATGGTTTCAGTGATTCTCTTGCCTCAGCCTCCCAAGTAGCTGGGATTACTGGCATATGCCACCATGCCCAGCTAATTTTTTTGCATTTTTAGTAGAAATTGGATTTCACCATGTTGGCCAGGCTGGTCTTGAACTCCTGACCTCAGGTCATCCACCCTCCTTGGCCTCCCAAAGTGCTGGGATTACAGCCTTGAGCCACTCCCAGCCCTGAGGGTAACTATTTTTAATGTGGCTGATGAATGTAGCTATCCTGTCCCATGTCTCTGTCCCAGCTGCAGCATTCTGGAGTGCTTCCTTTCCAGCTCCACAGTGTCAAGAGTAAGCTAGCAAGAAATAATCATGAAGCACATTAATATAGGACTGAATTTTGCTCTTTTTTTGTTTTGTTTTGTTTTTGAGATGGAGTCTTGCTCTGCTGCCCAGGCTGAAGTGCAGTAGCAGGATCTTGGCTCACTGCAACTTCCACCTCCCAGGTTCAAGCGATTCTCTTGCCTTACCCTCCCAAGCAGCTGGGATTACAGGTGCCCACCATCACTGCCAGCTAATTTGTTTTGTAGAGACAGGGTTTTACACTGTTGTCCAGGTTGGCCTTGAACTCCTGGCCTTAGGTGATCTGCCCACCTTGGCCTCTCAAAGTGCTGGGAGTACAGGCCATGAGCCACTGTGCCCAGCTGCCTTTTGCTCTTGAAAAGCGTTCTGATCTGCTTGTTGCTCTGTTTGCTAAATCTTAAAAAAAAAAAAAAAAAAATGCCAGGTACAGCATCTCAGGCCTGTAATCCAAGCACTTTGGGAGGCTGAAGCAGGTGGATCATGAGGTCAGGAGATTGAGATCATCCTGGCAAATATGGTGAAAATCCTGCCTCTACTAAAAATAGCAAAAAATTGGCTGGGCATTGTGGCACATGCCTGTAGTCCTAGCTACTCAGGAGGCTGAGCCAGGAGAATTGCTTGAACCCAGGAGGTGGAGATTGCAGTGAGCCATTGCACCACTGCATTACCAGCCTGGGCAACAATGCATGACTCCATCTAAAAAAAAAAAAAATTACTTGTAATCCTCTGTCCAGGAGCATCTGGTTGGTTTGTTCATTTTAGGAGTTGTGGGAGCCTCAGGACAAGAAGGCAGAGCTGCAGAAGATCTGTGAGGAGCAGGAACAAGCCCTCCAGGAAATGGGCCTATAGCTCAGCCAGTAAGAATCCCACTCCCCTCATCTGCCTCTGCAGGCATGCCAGCCTACCCACCACATCCCTCAGGCTCCAAACCTACCTCCTTTTGGCAAAAGGAGGGTAGGCTGTTTAGGAGCCCTATTGGCTGTTCACCAATGAGATTTTAGCAAGCTAAACCTCAGAGGGACCCAGCACTGATTTCTGCTAACCACATGGGGATGTTAGTCAGCTCTTAGTTAATTCATTGATCACATTTATTCCTAGTGACCAGGACACTCCTGTTCCTCAGCTTCATATCCAGGGCCTTAGGGAACAGATAGGTAATAAGAGCATTGCTTGATCGACCTACAGCCAGGCCAGAGGGAGCATGGCTTGTTTGAGAATGGAAGCCTGGTATGGTGGTGTTGTACTCACTGACCTTGCGCAGCACAGCCCAGCCCCCTTCCTTTCTGGGAACTGGCCATTGCATCTGCCAGAGTCTGTCTGTCTGCTGCTGGTGCTAGTAGTTCTGCTCCCCTCTGACTTGACAGCTCTCCTCTTTGATGTCTGAGTCTGGACACATTTCTGTGGATACCTGGGCCTTGGGGTAGATCACACTGCAGATGGTGGAATGTGTCCATTTGTGTGATGATTGCATTTTCAACAGAATGGGTGGCTTTTTTCCCTCAAGTCAGGACTCATGGTTGCAAGTAACAGAAATCCAACTCAAAGTGGCTTAAGCAAAAGAAGCCATCAGGAATCAGTCTCT
>NW_016108359.1:6774-12029 GCF_001604975.1 Cebus imitator
AAAAAGAAAAAAAAAAAAAAAAGAAGAAAAGAAAGAAAGAAATGCTCCAGCTTAGTAACACACACCCCCAAGAGACAGCACCCAATATGATCTCAAAAAATAACTTAGGCATTAGCCTGATGCCCATTTTCCCTACTGGAATCTCTAACATTGGGTTAGAGAGGGTCAGTGCCCCATGTGCTTCCCCCATGATGGACTGTCCCAGTGTCTGAGCCAGTGTGAGTGTGAGCAGCAATGGGCTCCATGGACACACACGCAGGGTGTATGGAAAAGAGAGTGCAAGGACAAATAGCAGGTGCTAAATAGAGATTATCTTTAAATGGGAGGAAAACTGAGTATTTTATGGTCCTAAAGACAAATTGTTAGTGAATAAATAGAATATTTTGGTTAGAATTCAGTCTTCTCTTTAAGGAAAATTTGCTTCTTATTAGGTAGAAAACCTCTAAAAGGGATGATATTCACAGCAGCAGCACCACAGGTGGATTCAAGGGAGGAAATGACCTTGGAAGGAATCAGGAAGGCAGGAGCCCTGAGAGGCTGCAAAAACACACAGCCTGCCCTGGGCAGTGTGTCCTGTTCAAGATGGGCTTTTTCATATTGATGAGGCAGCCTGGCGCTAGAAAGCCTTTCCTCCCTGCTCCTCCCCAGCACCTGCTGCCCTCCGCCCACACCCACACAAGCAGTGGCCCTGCATTATTGATGAGCAACACCGCCATGATGCTGGCAATCACTCCGTGTCCTCCTAGTTCCCACTGAGGATCCCCAGGAAGACCTCACCAATGAGCTCAGATGAGGCTGTCTCATGGCATTTGAAGGTCGGGCCATCTGGTTTTGTCTGAGAAAATGTTACTTTCTTAGCTTTAACTTATTGAATTAAAATAAGATATGATTGTATATATCATAGGTGACTTATACCAGGTCCTTGTGGGGGGAATTCTGAGTGAGAATCTGTTCCCCACTGAGGCTTGATTTTAGGCAGGAGAAAGTGAGAGCATCAGCCATGCAATGAGAGGCTTTTTCCTCCACAGCTTGATTCTCTCCTTGGGGCAAAATCACTTCATTGCCAATCCACATGACCTTGAGAGGAAACACCCTCCAGAAAATCTTTTTGAGTCAGTTTGTCCTGTTCTTCTTTTGTGTTCCTTTGACTTGAACACTGTTTCCCATCTGGTCTTCTAATGTCACCAAGTGAAGAAAAGACCTGTGCACTCAGAACGCAGGATGGTCTGAAGCTCACGGTGTTTTTCTTTCTCTCAATACAGGCAGAGGAGCCCACCAAGGAAAAAGGTGTGTATCCTGAAGCACTCCTTTGCTAAGGAAATATCTTCAGTGTGGCAAATGGTGGCAATTCCTACCTTTTTTTCTCCTAGCTCCCACTGAGGATCACCTGGAAGACCTCTGCAATCTCTGTTCACTGGAAACCGTGCCTCCTGGGGAGCCACTTTTGCAGGAGAACTACTTTGGTTTGAGCTTCCTGACAGACATGAGGTTTGGACAGTTTGGTGTAAAAACAGTGAGTCCATCCAGTAAAGAATCATGACCATTCCCTCCAGTCCCTGGAGGCAGAATTGCCATTTAGTTGGAATAGGGTGGTGTGCATCAGGGTGGGGAGGTATGGAGGAGAGAGTTGTGTGGAGTGATTGGGAATGTCTTTGGGCGTGTATGTACACTTACCCAGAAAATTCAGAAAAACTTTCTAAAACATTGTATCACTACTGCACACTTCACATAAATTAACCCTTTCATCCTCCACCACAGCTGTACCTGAAGGTAAAGTTTTATATCCTCACTCCTCAGGTAGAAAGGGTGCAGACATAAATTTCCCAGGCTCTCAATCTCCTAAATGGAAAAGGCAAATGTGAACTCATGAATGGGTGGAGGATTGATGCAGTGGGTTACTATTGCACATTCACCAGGCGGCCCTGGTATACTCCTCGTTATGCTAGGGAGTTCTGGCGTCTATGTGTGCATGTGGAAATATGATAGCCTAGAGAGGTCCCAAACACTGTTGTCATTGTAGGGAGATCTCAAAGATTGCCTAGCCCAGGGCAGGAATAGGTACATTTCACACTGGGCTTTGGTGTGGTCATACATGTGAAACATACTGCAAGCTCACAGGACTTTGGGAGTAGTGGTAGCGTTATTTCTCAGCTCATGGTCAAAAGCTGAGAATAATCAGGGACATACTCTATTGTGTTTAATAACAAGATCATCACAAGCCTTAGAAATGCTCCAGTTGAGATGAGACAGAATTTGAGTCATACCACAGTGGATGGACAGAAGCAGGAGAATGGGTCATGCTGCTTGGTGAGGGAATGAGATAGCCAGGTGCTGAGCTGGGGTCCTAGTTAAATTGCCAATTTGCATATTTATGTTCTCTGTCTAACCCAAGTAATACTTGATTTTAGTCCTGTCCAAAAAGGCCTGTTTAATTTCAATTTCTGAAAGATACTGAGAAAAATTAATAGGTTTAAAAATGGAATAAAATTGAATTCTGTATTATTAAAAAAAACTGCTCCAGTTGGCCAGGTGGGTGACTCACGACTTTACAGTGCTAGCACTTTGAGAGGCTGAGCCAAGTGGATCACTTGAGTCCAGGAACTGGAGATCATCCTAGGCAACATGGTGAAACTCCATATCTACTAAAAGTAAAAAAATTGCTGGGCACAGTGGCTCATGCCTGTAATCCCAGCACTTTGGGAGGCCAAGGTGGGCAGATCAGCTGAGGTCAGGAGTTCGAGACCAGCCTGGCCAACTTGGAGAAACCCCATTTCTACTAAAAAAACAAAAAACAAAAAACTAGCTGGGCATTGCATTTGAGTTGTTTTGAGACTTAATTTTCTTTTCTTTTTAGAGACTTAATTTTCACCTGATTTTAGATGTATCTATTTTCATGTGATTTGCTGTTTGCTATGGGGGTTTATCTCTAGGTACTGAGTGGCTTTTACTTACTTGGGATCCAGTGGATTCCCAGACATGCAAAGTCACATCTAACTTGGCTGGTAACTCTTTCCCCACATTGCTTTTGTTATTTTCAGGCACAGACAGCAGGGTTGCCACAGTGTACTGTGGATATCACAGGATCCCCACAGATTGTCCTTAATACTTGCCCATGTTACATTTAAAAGCACTACTTTGGGAATAACTGCTGAAAAGAAAAAACTCTTCATGTTCCTTACTGATAATTAAGAATGTAGTCCTCATATAAAAGTATGTGAGCCGTATAATGTCCTCAGTCTACTTGGTGAGCAATTTCAAAACAGATTCCTAAGCCAAGGCTTTACTTCTCCTTATCTGCAAGGGGTTGGTTTCAGGACCCCACAGATGCTAGCATCTGAGAACGCTCAAGTCCCTGATGTAAAGTTGCACAGCATTTGCATATAAGGCATGCTCATACTCTTGTGGACTTGAAATCATGTCAGATTTCTTCTCATAGCCCATAGAAGGGAAGTGCTGTGTAAACAGTTGCTATCCTCTCTGACAGCCCCAATCCCCACCCACCTTGCCTTATGCCTCTCTTCTATGCGACTTTTCCTGAGCTGTATACTTTAATAGGAAATAAACCTGTGCATGTACGTATAGTGCTTTTCTGAGATCCGAATCATTCTGGCAAACCTGAGGGGGATGTTGTGGTAACCCCTGAATTGCAGTCTGCCAGGCAGAAGCCTGGGCAGCTTGGCTACCCCTTGGTGGCTGGCATCTCAGTGAGATGGGAGTGAGGGTGTAATCATACACCGGTCAGCCATTCATATGTCATCCTTTGAGAAATGTCTATTCAGGTCCGTTGCCTGTTTCTTTCTTTTCTTTTTTTTTTTTTTTGCATTTAGCTTTAATAGGCACTGTCAGACAGTTGTCCAAAGTTACACCCACACCGTATGAGAGTTCCAGTTGCTCCACATTCTTCCCGATATTCAGTATTCAGTCTTTTAAGTTTTTAGATTTCTGGTAAATGTGTAATGGTGTTTTGTAGTTTAAATTTGTACCTTCCTGAAGAATAATGATGTTGTCCATCTTTTCATACACATAATGGCCATTTGGATATTCTCTTTTGTGTGGTACTTGTTCAAGCCTTTTGTCCATCCTTTATAAAAATATTTTTGTATTATTTTATTTGTATAATTTTTTATAGATTCTGAATAGATGCCTTTGTCAGTTAGATAGATAATGATAATATCCTTTCTTGTGATTTGCCTGTTCACTCTTTTATTGATTTTTTTTTTTTAGTAAACAAAAAATGTATTTCCATGCAGTCCAATTGTTTTTATCATTTTATGGTGGTTGTCTTTTTATCCTGTTTAAGAAATATTTGCCTACCCTAAAGTAATGAAGATTCTCTCCTATGTTTTCTTCTAGAAGTTTGATTTTTAAAATTTTATATTTATATATATGAGCGACCTTGAATAATTTTCAGATATGGTGTAAGGTAGAGGTCAAGTGTATTAGTTCATTTTCACACTGCTGTTAAAGACATACCTGAGACCATGAGTGAGAACATGCAGTGTTTGATTTTCTGTTCTTGTGTCAGTTTGCTGAGAATGATGATTTCCAGGTTCATCCATGTCCCTACAAAGGACACAAACTCATCGTCTTTTGTGGCTGCATAGTATTCCATGATGTATATATGCCACATTTCCCTGTCCAGTCTATCATCAATGGGCATTTGGGATGGTTCCAGGTCTTTGCTATTGTGAACAGTGCTACAATGAACATTCGCGTGCATGTGTCCTTATAGTAGAACGATTTATAATCCTTTGGATATATACCCAGTAATGGGATTGCTGAGTCAAATGGAATTTCTATTTCTAGGTCCTTGAGGAATTGCCACACTGTTTTCCATGATGGATGAACTAATTTCCACTCCCACCAACAGTGTAAAAGTGTTCATATTTCTCCACATCCTCTCCAGCATCTGTTGTCTCCAGATTTTTTCATCATTGCCATACTAACTGGCATGAGACAGTATCTCAGTGTAGTTTTGATTTGCATGTCTCTAATGACCAGTGATGATGAGCATTTTTTCATATATTTGTTGGCCTCATGTATGTCTTCTTTTGTAAAGTATCTGCTCATATCCTTCACCCACTTTTGAATGGGCTTATTTTTTTTTCTTGTAAATCTGTTTTAGTTCTTTGTAGATTCTCAATATTAGCCCTGTGTCAGATGGGTGAATTGCAAAAATTGTTACCCATTCTGTTGGTTGCCGATTCACTCTAATAACTGTTCCTTTTGTTGTGCAGAAGCTGTGGAGTTTGATT
>NW_016108359.1:12089-15711 GCF_001604975.1 Cebus imitator
TCTTATGTTTAAGTCTTCAATCCATCTGGAGTTAATTTTAGTGTAAGGTGTCAGGAAGGGGTCCAGTTTCTGCTTTCTGCACATGGCTAGCCAGTTTTCCCAGCACCATTTATTAAACAGGGAATCATTTCCCCATTGCTTGTTTTTGTCAGGTTTGTCAAAGATCAGAAGGTTGTAGTTGTGTGGTGTTGTCTCCGAGACCTCTGTTCTGTTCCATTGGTCTATATCTCTGTTTTGATACCAGTACTCTGCTGTTTTGATTACTGTAGCTTGTAGTATAGTTTGAAGTCTGGTAGTGTGGTGTTCCAGCTATATTCTTTTTGCTTAGAATTGACTTTGCTATGAAGGCTCTCTTTTGGTTCCATATGAAGTTTAAGGTGTTTTTTTCCAGTTCTGTGAAGAAGGTCATTGGTAGTTTGATGGGGATAGCATTGAATCTGTAAATTACTTTGGGCAGTATGGCCATTTTCACGATATTGATTCTTCCTAACCATGAACATGGAATGTTTCTCCATCTGTTTGTGTCCTCTCTTATTTCATTGAGCAGTGGTTTGTAGTTCTCCTTGAAGAGGTTGTTTATGTTCCTTGTTAGTTGTATTCCTAGGTATTTTATTCTCTTTGTAACAATTGCGAATGACAGTTTGTTCTTGATTTGGCTCTCTTTAAGTCTGTTATTGATGTCTAGGAATGCTCATGATTTTTGCACATTGATTTTGTACCCTGAGACTTTGCTGAATTTGTTTATCAGTTTTAGGAGATTTTGGGCTGAGACGATGGGGTCTTTTAGATATACAATTGTGTAATCTGCAAATAGAGACAAATTGACTTCCTCCTTTACTATTTGATTAACTTTTTTTTCTTTTTCTTGCCTGATTGCTCTGGCTAGAACTTCCAATAGTATATTGAATAAGAGCAGTGAGAGAAGGCATCCTTGTCAAGTGCCAGATTTCAAAGGGAATGCTTCCAGTTTTTGCCCACTCAGTATGATATTCGCTGCTGGTTTGTCATAAACAGCTTTTATTATTTTGAGATACATTCCATCAATACCTAGTTTATTGAGGGTTTTTAGCATAAGGGGCTGTTGAATTTTGTTGAAGGCCTTCTCTGCATCAATTGAGGTAATCATTTGGTTTTTGTCTTTGGTTCTGTTTATATCATGAATTACGTTTATAGACTTGCATATGTTGAACCAGTTCTGCATCCCTGGGATGAAGTCTTCTTGATCATGGTGGATAAGCTTTTTGATGTGCTGTCGCAATTGGCTTGCCAGTACATTATTGAAGATTTTTGCATCTATGTTCATCATGGTTATTAGCCTGAAGTTTTCTTTTCTTGCTGAGTCTCTGCCAGGTTCTGGTATCAGGATGACGTTGGTCTCATAAAATAATTTAGGAAGGATTCTCTCTTTTTGGATTGTTTGGAATAGTTGGTGTGGTTCCTGCTCCTCTTTGTATGTCTGGTAGAATTCGGCTGTGAACCTGTCTGGACCTGAGCTTTCTTTGGGTAGTAGACTCTTAATTACTGCCTCAACTTCTGCCCTTGTTATTGGTCTATTCATGATTTCAACTTCTTCCTGGTTTAGGCTTGGGAGAACGCAAGTGTCCAGGAATTGGTCAATTTATTCCAGGTTTACTAGTTTATATGCATAGAGTTGTTTGTAATAATTTCTGATAATGGCTTGTGTTTCTGTGGAATCTGTGGTGATATCCCCTTTATCGTTTTTTATTGCATCTATTTGATTATTCTCTCTTTTCTTTTTTATTAATCTGGCTAGTGTTCTGTCTATTTTGTTGATCATTTCAAAAAACCAGCTCCTGGATTTATTGATTGTTTGAAGGGATTTTTGTGTCTCTATCTCCTTCAGTTCTGCTCTGATCTTAGTTATTTCTTGTCTTCTGCTAGGCTTTGAGTTTTTTTGATCTTGCTCCTCTAGCTCTTTCAATTTTGATGATAGGGTGTCAGTTTTAGATCTCTCCTTGCTTCTCATGTGGGCATTTATTGCTATAAATTTTCCTCTAAACACTGCTTTAAATGTGTTCCAGAAATTCTGGTATGTTGTGTTGTTGTTCTCATTTGTTTTGAAGAACATCTTAATTTCTCCCTTCATTTCATTGTTTATCCAGTCAACATTCAGGAGCCAGTTGTTCAGTTTCCATGAAGCTGTGCAGTTATGAGTTAGCTTCTAAATTCTGAGTTCTGACTTAATTGCACTGTGGTCTGAAAGACTGTTTGTTATGATTTCCATTCTTTTGCATTTTCTGAGGAGTGATTTACTTCCAATCATGTGGTCAGTTGTAGAATAGGTGTGATCTGGTGTTGAGAACAATATATTTTCTGTGGATTTGGGGTGGAGAGTTCTGTAAATGTCTATTAGGTTTGCTTGGTCCAGGACTTGGAACAAGTCCTGAATGTTCTTGTTAACTTTCTGTCTCGTTGATCTGTCTAATATTGACAACGAGGTGTCAAAGTATCCCACTATTATTGTGCGGGAGTCTAAGTCTCTTTGTACGTCATTAAGAACTTGTTTTATGTATCTGGGTGCTCCTGTATTGGGTGCGTATATATTTAGGATGATTAGCTCTTTTTTTGCACTGATTTTTTTACCATTATGAATGTCCTTCGTCTCTTTTGTTCTTTGTTGGTTTAAAGTCTATTTTATCAGAGACGAGAATCACAACTCCTGCTTTTTTTTACTTTCCATTTGCTTGGTAAATCTTCCTCCATCCCTTTATTTTGAGCCTTTATGTATGCTTGCATGTGAGATGAGATTCCTGGATACAGCACACCGATGGGTTTTGACTTTTTATCCAATTTGCCAGTCTGTATCTTTTGATTGGGACATTTAGCCCATTTACATTTAGGGTTAATATTGTTATGTGTGAATTTGATCTTGCCATTTTGATGCTAGCTGGCTGTTTTACCTGTTAGGTGATGCAGTTTCTTCATTGTGTTGATGCTCTTTGCCATTTGGTATATTTTTGGATTGACTGGTACTGGCTGTTCCTTTCTATGTTTAGTGTCTCTTTCAGGAGCTCTTGTAAAGCAGGCCTGGAGGTGATGAAATCTCTCAGTACTTGCTGGTTTATAAAGGATTTTATTTTTCCTCACTTATGAATCTTAGTTTGGCTGGATGTGAAATTCTGGGTTGAAAGTTCTTTTCTTTAAGGATGTTGAATATTGGCCCCTACTTTCTTCTGGCTTGTAGGATTTCTGCTGAGAGGTCTGCTGTGAGTCTGATAGGCTTCTTTTTGTGAGTAACCCGACCTTTCTCTCTGGGTGCCCTTAGCATTTTCTCCTTCATTTCAACACTGGTGAATCTGATGATTATATGCCTTGGGGCTGCTCTTCTTGATGATTATCACTGTGGAGTTCTCTGTATTTCCTGGACTTGTATATTGGCCTGCCTTTGTAGGTTGGGAGAATTTTCCTGGATAATATCCTGAAGAGTATTTTCCAGCTTGGATTCATTCTCTCTGTCACATTCAGGTACAACTATCAAGCGTAGATTAGGTCTTTTCACATAGTCCCATATTTCTTTGAGTCTTTGTTTATTCCTTTTTATGCCTTTTTCTCTAATCTTGCCTTCTCATTTTATTTCATTGAGTTGACCTTCGACCTCTCA
>NW_016108359.1:15902-17780 GCF_001604975.1 Cebus imitator
TGTTCTTTTAGCTCAGATAAATTTCTTATTTCCCACCTTCTGAAGCCTGATTCTGTAAATTCATCACATTCATTCTCCTCTAGCCTTGTTCCCTTGCTGGTGAGTTGTGATCCCTTGTAGGAGGAGAGGCATTCGGGTTTTGGGTTATTTCATCATTTTTTTGTGCTTGTTTCTTTTCATCTTTGTTGATTTATTCACCTGTTGTCTTTGTAGTTGTTGACTTTCAGATTAGGTCTCTGAGTGGAGGTCCAGTTTGTTGATGATGAAGTTATTTCTCTCTCTTCTTACTTTTCCTTCTAACATTCAGGCCCCTCTGCTGTAGGACTGCTGAGGCCCACTCCAAGTCCTGTGTGCCTGGGGATCACCTGCAGTGGCTGCAGAACAGTAAGAGTTGCTGCCAGTTTTTTCTTCTGCTATCTTTGTTCAAGAAGGATACCCACCAGATGTCAGTCTGAGCTCTCCTTTATGAGGTGACTCTTTGGATATACGGGGGTCAGGGGGCTGTTTGACAAGACAGTCTGTCCTTTACAGGAGCTGAAGTGCTAAGCTGTGAGCTCCATTGTTCATTCAGAGCTGCTGGGCAGATACTTTTAAGTCTGCTGTAGCAGAACTCATAAACGTGTATTTTTTTTTCCCAGGTGCTCTGTCCCAGGGAGTTACAGCTTTATTTATAAGTTTCTGTCACGCTGCTGCTTTTTTCAGGGCTGCCCTACCCAGTGAGGAGGCAGCCTAGTCAATGTCTGTGTGCAGAGGCTTTGCTGAGCTGCTGTGTGCTCTGCCCAACTGCCATGTGAACTTCCCTGAAGTCCTGTTTATACAAGTATAATTAGAGCTGCCTCGGCAATGGCAGCCCACCTCTATAATGGTGGACTCTCTCTGTCATGGCAGGCTGCCTTGGCAATGGCGGGCTCCCTCAGCAATGTCGGACTACCTCCGTAGTGGTGGACTGCCTCAGTAATGGCAGATGCCCCTCCCCAACAGCTGTGCTTGCTGTGAAACTCTCAATCCAGAGCATTTCAGGTTGCTGTTTTTTTGGGGGGCGGGACCAGCTGAGCCTGATCACCTGGCTCCCTGCCTCAGAGCCCTTTTTTTTTTTAGTTGAATGGGCGAGTCTGTCTCCTGGGTGTTCCTCTTGAAAAGGTGCTGGGATCTGTGTTATTTCCTGTGCAGTGACCCACTGTGCTGGCTGAAACAGATGCTCTGAGTTTCTTGGCACTTTTTTGCCCAGGAATCTGCTGGCCTGGCTCCCTGTTTCAGTCCCCTTTTTTGTTAGTTGAATGGGTGACTCTGTTTCCCAGGAGCTCCAATCGCCAGCTAAAACAGTGCCCAGACCCATGTATTTTGTGCAGAGAACTGCCACTCTGGCCAAAACAGCCACACTGGGGACACGTGGGGCTCCTCCACCTGGGAATCTCCTGGTCCGTGGGGAATAAAAATCCATCTGGAAATGTGGTGTCCACTCACCCTCCGTGCTTTCACTGGGAGCTGCAATTCTGAGCTGGCCATCTTGGATCTATCCCCATTGCCCATTTCTAATGAGATGATTTGGCTTGGCTGTTGACTGGAGTTTCTTATGTATTCTGGTTATCAATTCCTCATGGGATGGATGGTTTGCAAATATTTTTTCCCACTCTGTAGGTCATCTCTTCACTCTGTTGACTGCTTCTTTGCTGTGCAGAGACTTTATAACTTGTTTTGGTTCCTTTTGTGTATTTTTGATTTTGTTGCCTGTGCTTTTGAGATCTTACCCATAATCTCAGGCCAGCCCAGACCAATGTCCAGAGGAATTTCTCAGTGTTTTCTTCTAGTGGTTTTATACTTAATGATCCTCCATTAAAGTCTTTAATACAGTTTGATTGGAGTTTTCTTATGGCCTAG